>NW_021319089.1:1063230-1152755 GCF_001605985.2 Dendrobium catenatum
TATATATATATATATATCCATATACACCAACATTTAACTTTTCCATCCAACAAAAATATAGCTAAAGAGACCCTTCAACTTATTTAAATTGTCTAGCAGCTAGATAAGGTTCAGATGGAGCTTGTTCATAAATGGTCTGGGCATTCTATTTCTTTATTGGCTAAGGAAGCTATGGTGGGGGAGAATGCAAAAAAAGGTTATTATAAGTAATTTAGGAAGATTAAGCTTAATCCTCATGTGGATGTATTTTGGTGGCATTTATTTAAGATTAAATTCCTAATGGAGCTTGTTCATAAATGGTCTGGGCATTCTATTTCTTTATTGGCTAAGGAAGCTATGGTGGGGGAGAATGCAAAAAAAGGTTATTATAAGTAATTTAGGAAGATTAAGCTTAATCCTCATGTGGATGTATTTTGGTGGCATTTATTTAAGATTAAATTCCTACTTTTCATTATCTAAAATATAAAAGATTAAGGGATGGTAATGGTTTTTTGAGAGGTTGTAATAATGTGGAAGATTTTTCTCATGTGGTGGTGGGGTTATAAGAATCTTGTTTAGGTGATACAGTGTTTGAACAGTTGGGGGTTTATTATTCCAATTTTTGGTCTTTTGACAATTATTGTATATAGTTGAAAAAGGTTGCTTCCAAAGATGGGTTTCAAGATAATCTTTAGTGTTCAACAATGTACTTATCTTGGAGAGCTAGAAATCAGGTTATTCATGGGAATTCCAAATACAATTTTCTTGTGATTGTGGACAATTCAGTGAGCTATGGTTCTACGTATTATTCTATTTTATTTACAAGCAATTGGGTTATTATTCAACCTTCTAAGCTATTATTTAATTATTGGCACCCTCCTCCTCCAGTTTGGATCAATGTGAATGTAGATGCATCATTATTACAATTGTATAAAGCTGATATTGGTGGGGCATTTTGGGATTGCAAAGGTAGATTCTTGCTAGCATTTGGGTTTAACTAATTACATTGGGATATATCTCAGGTGGAGCTATTAGCTATCCTTTCTTTGGGATGGTTTTTTCAAGACTAGATGCTGCATTACAATGGAATTATTGTGGAAGGAGATAATTATAATATCATTAAATTTCTTCAACAGGCTATGAGGAAGATGGATACTATGTATGGTGGCCGTTGGATTGAGGAACACTCTTTTCTTACTGAGCTTAATCAATTTATTTTTAATTTTTCTAATAGGAATTGTAATAAGTTAGCAAATTTATGTGCTAACTTTGCTCTTCTTAGTGATTTTTTTGGAATGATTAAATTATGAATAATATTCCTTCATCATTTCTTATGTTGTTAAAGGAGGAATGTGATTGTATCCGTTTGTGGCTTGTATTAAGTTTTCTATTAATTATAATTACATTTCTAAAAAAACCATCTCAAGATCGCATGCTATTAAAGGAATTTATTTCCATCGTTAGCAAATCTTCTTCTTCTTTTTTTTTTGAAAATGCCTAAGCAAATGATTAAGCAAAAAAGAATGGATACAACCTAGAGAGTGATAGAACACCTATCACACTCATCTTTAAGCCAAGCAAAAAAAACTAGGAGGGATCTTATTGCAATAAAGATCCTCCCAAATGAAATCCTCTACTAAAGCAAAATTAGCACATAAGTCGGCTAAACGATTACAATCTCTATGAACGAAATGAAAAAGAAACATACCAAAATCCTCCAAGAACGACAGATCTTCAATCTCTTCATTCTTGTGAGAAGCTTTATTCAACGATCTTTGAAGATAATTGATGACGTTCTGATTATCCCCTTCGATGATAATCCCCTTAGCTTCGAAGTTCCACATATTGTGAAACAATTTCAAAGCCCGTATAGCCATCAAATCCTGCAAATCTTCTATTTTCTAAGGCTTAATATCACCTTAGAAATTAGGTGGCTTTAACCTCAAAAATAGCTATAAATGCTTTTCAATGTCATCTCCATTCACTCTAGTTATTCTACCTTGATCCTCACTCATCAAATAAGCCACCAACCTAGTAAATTGTATCATCGAATTAGAGTTCCTGACCCTACTAAACTTTGAACTATATTAGCCTGATACGAACTCAATCCATGAGTTATATCTTACTCATTGTGGTTCAAGAGGTATTAATACTTTAATCTAAATAAAAATAAGAGAGTTTATTTATTCATCATAATTAACATACAACATCATATACAAGACTCAAAACTCCTTTTCCATACCAAAATAATTCATTTCTTATAGCTTTAGTTATAATCCCTAGCCATTTTAAACAATTCCATTAATACCATACCATCTGCGAAACTCTAAGATATACTGGACAGATTGGAATGCTAAAACTTATAATTAAAACTATCATCCTTCAATAGAAATAACCAGATCTACTAAAATCTAAAATATATAAACAATATAAATGAGATTTTCTTGGTTAAAACATAAATACAACAATCCATTCAACATTCTACTCTATATAAAAATAAATTAAAATTGGATTACAAGATCTATACCTTTGGAACAAGAACAAGAAAGCTTTGTTTTACTCTACTTTTCCCAATTGGGTCCTCTCCTTTCCTTAAAATATTATAAGTAACATAATGAGCATAACAAACCAAGGTAAAATTTTTATCCTCACCCATCGTAGATATTAATTTTAAATATAATAGTTGCAGTTGTACTCTAAATAAAAAAAGTAATGAAAAAACATTAAGTTAACATGACAATATTAAAAGAGTAAAATGTAATTTTATGATTTCAAAACATACTTAACTTTTCAACTAACATGTAAAGCTACTTCTACAAAATTTTACATACCCTTCAAAGAATAATTGGCCTCAGATATTTAGTTGTGATTGACTTTCAAGATTCTTTAGAATTCACAAAGATTTTCAGATATTTCAACAATTATTTTAAATTATTTCTTACACTTATTTAAAGAAAATTAATGCAATGCAATGATTATCATGCACATGTCATGATGTCTGGTAATGACTTTGCTTCCACTTATATGTCCCTTTTTACCTCCCACACTTACATATAACAAGCGAGGATAGAATCCATCCTATATCTTAGCACATGGGGCCAAAAGAGAACATATAGTTTTATATAACCTCTCAAATCTACCTTCTATAATTGGGGCTAGAATCCCTCCCACGTCTATGCTAAGTAAATGTGACCAAAATAGAACATTTATGTCCTTTATCATAGTATAAAGAGCTCACCATTCTACCTACCAAAATACCTCTAATTACATATAATGCATAGTACAAATGCAAAGTAGTAATAATTAAATTAGAAATTTAATACAATACCCAAATAGTGTACAAATTGCTTGAAAAAAATCCACATCGCATGTATACTAATATACTCTTTGAACTTTTCCACTTTAAGTTCTAATTTTAAAGAGTCGTGAACATGAACATTTTAATAATTTTACTCAACTATTGTTATTGCAAGAGAAACCTCAATAAGAACATATGCTCAAAAAATTGTGGTGGAGAAAACAACAGGTAAATTTTTATTTTCATTAGTCAAATTGTTCAAGGAAGAACTTATAATAACAAATAAAAAAGTTAAGTGGTTAAATTTTTGTAAAATAAGAAAAAAAATCATTTTAATCCATACCCCTTGTAAAATAATGAATATTAAGATCAAATATAGGGATTCCAAAGTCTATATCGTGCTCTATAATTTCCTTAATTGGTATGATAAGCAAAACTTGAAGTTTTGCCTCTATAGTCTCTCTCTTTATTTCTCTTTCAACTATTCTCCTCCAACTTCTCCTCTCTTCTTCTCTGACAAGGTGATAGGGATGATGGAAATGGATAAATTATTTTAGGTTTTTTAATATTAAAATCAATTATTTTGACCTAATGTCATGGTAGTCACATTCCCTAAGCTACAACACCATAGGAGTATGCTCCTAAGTCTTTGAGAATATCCTCACTTGAAACCCAACATCTGGGTGATACTTCCCTGGTGCCATAACGCATATCCAAAACCTATTTTTTATTAAATTTTATGAGAGCTCAGTGATGTGGAGCTACCAATACTAGCACTATGATTCAAATACATAAACTTTTCTAACTTGCATTTTCACATCTCCAACCCAACACTTTGAGTCCGTTTAAACATTCTAAAACTTATAATTGCACATTATATTCATTATAAATAAATATTTAACTTAATTAACATTATTTATCTAAATTTTTGGAGAGTGGATATTTGAAGAAGTATGTTGATAGCATCAGATGGATGAAAGAGGTCTTTCTAAGAAATTTGAAGAACTTATTAAATAAGGATATCAAGAATAAATGTACTAGAACCTATATGAATGGTCAATCAAGTGATAAGAATTATATAAGAGCAATAAAGAAATATTTTATTTTCATACATGTTAATTGATATATTTCAGAGTAATGAGGTTTATAAAAAAGGATTGATAGCATGGTTTTGACTACTGGGCCAAATTAGTGGATATCTTAGAATACCAAAAAAATGAAACACTCTTCCCATCACACTCATAAAAATCCGTCAACATCTTTCACCTCTACATTTGAGATTATGATGAATTCTCCCCATCATTTTCTTGAACATTAGTCACCTAGAGCTAACTAGCATCACTTTAGAGGAAGGAAGTCATATTATCACTCTGGCATTAGGAGGTTGATTTATGGCATTCACATAACCTTAATATTTATTGAAAAGAAGGTTTATCAATTAGAAGTCGTAGCCAATACTACAACACTAATCATATCTAAATACCATATAGAGGATGAAGTCAGGAAGATGAAAGAGCTAAAAATAAAACCAAGAAAATCTACACCCTATGAAGAGTATACATAAGTTGATCAAAATTCTATGTCAGAAAAGTCCATAGAATAAATTATGGTTGAACTAAAAGTTAGTTTAAAGAAAATAGAAGAGATAGAAGATACATATTTTGAAATAAATCAAGGTGATTTTCTAGGTTATAAATTTGTAATATGGTTGACACTAGAGGATCTTTATAGAAAGAGAAAGCTTCTGAAGCTGCTTAATAGGATATTATGGTTTAATAGGGTATCAAGATATATTAAATCCAATGCTTTTTATTTAAGGTTAATAAAAAAGATGAAAATATTCTAAACATTGAAAGGAAGTTAGAAAAAAAGTTGGCTTCTATGGTTGGTTCACAACCTCAAGGTCACCAAGAGCACAAGTTTGGCCTACTTGATTTAAGATATTTCAGGCTATGAGTAAGACAAAATAGGTTACAATAAAAAGATGAAAGAGGGGTAAATCAAGAGAAATATCTTGTTTAGTAAAAAGATGTTAAGTATATCTTTAAACAATAAGTTATAGAAGCCTTGGGATAATGCTAAAGGTCTTCTTTTTTTCCAAGGGGTAGACCTTATCTTGAGGAATATGACTTAATACTGCATCAAAAAGGATTCTTGTCCCCTTTATTAAAAACTTTTATTATACTATAAATCAAAAGTAGACTTAGCACATTTCAAGCCAAGTGATGCAATGCTAAAGGTAGTAATGCACTAATGTTTAGATAGTTCATTAGCATCTTATTAGAAGTTATATTTGATTATTATGGATAACTTTTAGGTGGGCCAAAAATTTCCTTTAAAAAGAAAATTTATTTATTAAAAGTTTTGATGGCACTCATCTTCATGTTCTAGTTAGAGACCTAGTGGTTAAAAAGCAAATCCCAAAGAATACTTTATATATTATATTCTAAAATAGGAAATCTAAGCATGAAATTTGAACCTTAGCAGTACAAGAAAATTACTATTTAGATTCTCCTCAGAAGCATCCATGGATTAGAATCCTTTTTACAAAAGGGTTTAAATTTGTAATCCAACATTCAAGAAAAATCATCTTAATTATAATTTCTAATATATAAGTTTTCTCTTGGCATAAAGAAGCTAAAACCCAAGAATGTTTTAAAAAATATTTAATTATAGAAAAAAAATTAAATAGCCTATGAAGGTTAAAATTGATAATACTTTCAATCAATCATATTTTTAGGAGTCATTCCAGACTCAGCACTACCAATCTTGACATTTTCCTACCCAAACTAAAAGAATGACTTAAGAGAATTTTTTTTTTTTTATCAATAAGACATAAAAATTTAAAAGAGAAGTCATAAAATAAATTAATTAATATTTTAAGTAAACTGGGATTTGAATTATCTTACCCTAAGAAGACAGATGAAGTGAGCAAGTTAAGGTAACATAATTATTAGGCATATCATAGGATATTTGGTCATCATTTTGAAGACTACATAGCATTCAAAGAAATGCTTAAGATAAGTATAAAATTTTGAACATTGTAATCACTAAGGAGTACTTGGTAGATTCCAATTAGGGATTGGCCAAGTGCTTGTTTGTTGATTACACTATTAATCTTCTCTTATGGTAACTCTAAGAGATCAGAATCAAATTCATGTTTATTTAGTAATTTTAAAGATTACTTGAATAAAAATTTAAGACAAGAGCTTAAGGAAGCTGAGGGTAGCCAAACTCCCATTTGTTAAGAAAAGTAGAATAAAAATTAGGTTGTAATCTCTAAAATTATATTTTTCTTTAAATGGAAGATTAAAATCTCTTATACCACTTATATTATATAGTTTTCATTTTATCCAACTTAGGACTAAATGATCAATGAGAATGGATTTCATGTATGTTTTATCTATTTATGATGAGAATATTGTTGATGAATTAAATACTACATTTGATAAAAATTCTAAAAATAACTAAAATAATTTTGACAAACTTAAAGAATCTCTACTATAATTTTCTAAAAATTATGTCACTAGTCTTCATATTTAGGGTAATCCTTTCAGAATTGAACTAGAAATGTCAAATTCTGAAAGTTCGGGAAAAGAAAATCTTGAAATTATTGAAGCTCAGGTAGATAACTTGCTTTGTCCCTTCTCTTGAAGAAGTTGTACATGTTAATCTTTGTTGTGAAAAGCTCCACCACCGCAAATGCCTTCAGGAGAATGGAAAACATGTATTCAATAAGTTTAAATCTTCACTCTCATCTCATCATGTGCCCTCTCTAGATATAAATGATCATGGAATTTCTAAGGTTGACTATAATGTTTTTCTCACCACAAGAAGCTACCCAGTAAATTGAGTATTTAAGATGCTTTAGTACAATCTAAGGAGAAAAGAGAGGCCTTAACCAATACTTTACTAAATGTAGATAATTATAAGGCTCGGTTGACTATAGTATAACCTAAATAATCTCTTCTCCATTTCAAGGTGGCTTTGAGTATAACTTTCTACGATAAAGATCAAATATTAAGAATTAGTGATTATAATAATTCATTATATATTTTTATAAATGAGGCATCTTTAAACTTTGTAAATTCCTTATTGATTAGGGTGTAACTTAAATATTATGACTCTTGCTTATCTGATGGTTAATACTCATAAACCTATTTTTGATAAGATGATATTGTGAGGATTCAATTGAAAAGGTTAAAGTGTTTTGGGTTCAATTACCCTCTTATTAGATATCAGGGATTTAAAGGCTAAAGCTAAATTCAAATTATATAGTCAAAATATTCTTTTAAAGCTCTCTTATGTAGACCCAAGCTCAATGTATTAAATATTCGTGAGATGGTTTTGAGTACTACTTAAAGGTGCTACAAATCTGGATCCACGTATTGTGATTTTGATGATAAATAATATTATTTTTTTACCACTACTATTATTGCATATCCATTTTGTTTGCCCTACTTACTAACCTTTCAGGTCCACAAGATCACTTGCAATACAAATTAGCTCAAGATTTGGTAGACTAGGGTTGAGTTTGTCTCTAACTTAAATTCCAATGTACCTCTTATCTTTCTTGAGTCAAGTCATGTATCTGGTGGACCCCAAGCTAAGGAACCTTGCGCACACGCGCTCAAGGGGAGAATTTTGGTAAGTTAGAGAATTCTGTATTTTTGACCTAATCATGCTGGATGATCTCAAATCATACTAGATGATCTCAATTCATGCTGGATTATCTCAAATCATACTAGACAATTAGTTAAAAATAGAATCCCTAATTAAGGCTTCTAAGTTTTAAGAGTGGTTAAATTATTCATATTGGATGATCACTATCATCTAAGATGATCAGTTTAGATAGTGAAAATAGTCGGCAACCATAATTTAGAAAATATTTTAAAATTCAAATTTTGTACTTATCGTATAGAATGATGTTAATCATCCTAGATAATTTGGGATAAACATTCCTAAATTAATCTTGTGATTAGGAGAATAATTATGGTAAAATATCCGAGATGATAGAGAACATGTTTGGTACAGAGTAAGGGATTGCCAGCTATCATATCTGACAAATACCATAATTTTTCAACTAATCATCCAAGATGATATACCCATATTATACTGGATGACAGAGAAGTTCATGGGATAATAAAGCACCGCCAGGCATCATACTAGATAAAGTTTAATACATTAATACTAATCATCTAGGATGTTATTATATCATATATGATGATCATCCTACTTCTCTTGAACTAATCATATAGGGAAATGGCATTCATCCTGGCTGAAAGGGTTGTTTTATACTAATTGTACAAGATGATCAGTTGCGCAAAATTAAAAATTAGAGCTTTTTTTAGGTTCTCTATTTAAGTAATTATATTAACCCTTGAGTTAATATTTTACTATAGAGTTGATCCAAGAGGGAGCTTAGAGAAGGAAGACGGATACCAACTCACCCCCCCCCCCCCTTTTGGTTCGCCATAGGCTAGTTCTTTAGGGTTTAACACCCCACATAAACTTTCAAGTAGAATCACAGCGGGATTCATAAAATTATGTTTTAGAAAACTTTTGAATTTTAATCTATGGCTAACCTTGAAAATAGAAATATCACAGAAGGTTATTTAATCACTAGACCACCTCATTTTGATAATATACCTTTTAATTTTTGGAAAACTTACATGTCCCCTTTTTACAATCCATTGATTATCGCATGTGGATATTAGTTAAGGAAGGTTATTCTACACCTTTTAAACTTGTTAATGGAATAAAAACTGAAGTTTCTTTTTTGAATGGATTATTGAAGATAGAGATTTAGCACAACTGAATGCTAAGTGTTTCAATTAATTTTTCTATTCCTTAAAATCTAAAGACTATATACATGTTTCCACTTATTCCACGGGAAAAGAAATTTGAGGTAGATTGTGCATAATAAATAAAGGTATAAATGAAGTTAAACAATCTAGACTGGACATTCTTCTATATGATTATAAACTTTTCTACATGAAACCTAGCAAAACTATTCCTGAAATGTATACTAGGTTTACACAAATTATTACATCCCTACATGTCTTAGGATGAGAACTAATAAATTAGGAAAAAGTTAATAAGATTCTAAGATGTTTACCTTCTTCCTTTGATGTGAAAATTACTGCCATTTTTTAATCTAAGGATTTGAATGTTTATTCAATCGATAACTTACTTGGATCACTATTTTTTTACGAGCAAGGAGTGAACATAATGCAACTTAATGTAGGAGAGAAGAAAAAGGAGAAAAGTGTAGCCTTAAAGGTAATGATTCTGACATTGATTCTTTTGGTTTTCAAAATGATGACATTACTTTAATTACTAGGCAATTCAAGAACTTTTTAAGGAAAAAGCAAAATCATCATCAGAAATGGAACAAAGGTAAGAATGATAAGAATTCTAAAGTTTCTTTTGATGTTATTTGTTTTAATACAAGATTATAGCAAATTTAATGTTTGATTTCCCAACTCTGAAAGCTCGCCCAAGCAAGGAGAAGGGTGAGAAAAAACTTAAGTTTAAGAAGGATAAGAAAAGGATGCAAAAGGCTTTCTAGATGGACTCAGCATCAGTCTCCTATAAAATTGAAGCTAAAGAAGAGGTAACAAACCTGAGTTTAATGGATAATAAACATCTTAATCACTCTGATCAAGAAGAGGTATGTGAACTTACATATGATCACTTACTTGATGTTTTTAAAAAAATTTGTTCTTCATATAGGAAGCTCAAGAAACTATATGCTAGCCATAAAACTGATTTTTTAACTTTGCAAAAAAGAACATGAGTGCCTGAGAAAAGATCATTAAACTTTAGATAGAAATCATATGACTTTATTTGATGAATTTGATAAATTGAATAAAAATCATCTTTATTTAAAAAATGAGCATGATTCCTTAAAAATTTTACATGTTAAACTAAAAAGTGCATATAAGGACTTAAATATTCTTGCAATAGATTTTGATAGTAGGGAGCATGCTTTGAAAATAGAAAAGTCAATTCTTAAAAAATACAAAAAAGTTCTTAGAAATTAAATTAATTACTTTCTAAGAAAATAAAAAACCACCCATAATGTTTGAGTTTCACAGTCCATCAGATCAACATGCATCATTCAAACATAGGAAGAGGCACCATAACTTGAGTAAATTAGTAAATCTTTTCCTGGTATCAAATGTTTTTCTTGTGTCATGCTTGAACATATCTCCCACACTTGCACTGTTCACTATAGAACACAATTAGTGTGGAAACCTAAAGTTCAAAACTTACTAGTATAGCATCCATGCATTTCACTCTTCTTTGTATAAGATGGAACCCAAACTTATTTAGGTTCCCAATTCTAACATCTCATGATTTTGTAGGGCTGCTCTCATAGAAGGCCTCGTGAGAGTATGTGGTAATTAGACAGTATATGTTTAAGTCATATGACTGGAGATGCAAGTCAATTTATTTTGCTGGAGGCCAGGGCAAGAAGAAAGATAACACCAGAAGTAGAGTGGTGGGGTTAGGTATAATTGGCAACTCTAAAAATTTCATCATTGAAAAGGTTTTATTGGTAGATAGCTTGAAACATAACTTACTAAGCATCAGTTAGTTATGTGATAAAGGCTTTAGCATAAAATTTTGGTCTACTAGCTGCATAATAAGCTTGGATAACAACATTATTTTTGCAATGAAAAAGGATAAATAATTTTTACGTGCTTGATTTAAATTGCATTAAATCTGACACTACTCTTTTCTTAAAAACTATTGCTGATGAATCTTGGTTGTGGTATAGGAGATTGTGTCAAGCAAGAATGAAAACCCTTAGGAAGATCACCTAAAAAGAATCGGTGAGAGGAATTCCCAAACTAGAGTTCACAAAAGACCACCTATGTGATTCCTCTCAATTGGGGAAATAAGTCAAATCCTCTTTCCACTCAATCAAAGACATTAACACTAGCAAACCCTTATAATTCCTATACATGGATCTCTTTGGACGTGTCAGCACTGCAAGCTTAGGTGGGAAAGTCTTTGGGTATGTAATTATTATTGATTATTCAAGGTTTACTTGGGTTAGATTCATATCTCATAAAAGTGAATCATTCGAGGAGTTTAAGTCTTCTTCCACTTCGATTTAGAGGAAGCAAGGTAGTGAAATTTTAACCATTCATAGCTATCATGGTGGAGAATTTGAGACTGAAATTTTTGAATCTTTTTGTAAGGTAAATGTACGAGATGTGACAAGAAAGGGGTGAATTGGAAATTTTTTCAATAAAATAATAATCATAAATAGGAATTCTAATTTTTGTTTTTAAATGTTAAATAAGAAAATTAAACTTGATATGGAAGTGAATGATTAAAACACGATTGCAACAATAGATGGTGAAATTTTAACTTGAACAACAAGGAACTAGAACATGATTTTCACTAAGGAGTTATAACAAATATAAAATACAAAACATAAATAAAGTGCAGTAAAAAGATTTAAAGTGGTTCAGTCACTTGATCTATATCCACTCCCCGGAGTCCTCAACTCCTGGAATTTCACTACACAAAAGTAATTCTTATTTTGCCCCCATAGCAAGATGGAGAAGCCTTTACAAACTCTCACTTTCACCTTACCTGTGTGGTAGAGTACCAAACGCTATGTCACCCTCCCAATGATGGCAGCAAACCTTCTTATTTTTCTCCCTCCTAGAGAAGGTAGAGTACCATAGAGGACATGAACCTTGAAGGATCTCCCCCTTAGAAAGCTTCTCACAAGATCTTCTCGGGCCAAAGGAGGAGCAACGTGCAGCAAGCTAGGAGCAAACATGTGATATCCCTCACACTTCTTCTCCTTCACAAATTCACCTTCTCCTTCCTCTCACAAACCCCAAAATATTGTTAAGTAGCTCTCTCTCAAGAAATCCCCTTCTTGTCACATTACTCTCTCATTTACTCTTCTCAAAAGACATAAGATTAATATTTAAATCAGGCTCAAGAAATCCTAAATTTTTAATATAGCTATTTCTATTTGTATAGTATGATCCAAGATCGTATAGTACAATCAATTCAAAATAGTCTTCATCCTAGTATGAAGGAGTACAAATAGGCAATTTCTCTAAACAACATCATATAATACAAATCAATATCATCCAGTACGATGTGTTTTTTTTTTTCCTTTTTTTCATACAAGTTGAACATTGTGATGATGAAAACTCATCTTTATTCATCATATGTTAAAAGCTTCATATTTTCCGATAAAATTTTCACATCATCTAGTATGATTAGTTAAAAAATTAAGGGATCATCCAGTACGATGTTTGGGATGATCGAAAATAACCTCAATTGATCATTCAATACAAATTATTTCATACAGTACAATAACTAATAAAAAATTAATCCTTAATTTACTGACTAATCATGGGGTTAATTTAAGCAAGTATTCAAATTATCGTACAGTATGATCAATTCAAAATTTACGGTATAAGAACTTTCTTAAATTAATTTGGCGACTAGGGTTTTTAATTTAAAACAGATCGTATATTATAATATGTATCGTACAATATGATTTGTTCACAGACAGCCTTTGAGCCATAGCAGGTCATACATTATGATGTAAAATTATACAGTACGATTTATAAATTTTTTTTTTCCTTATTTTAAAAAACAAACTCTCCCCCCATGTGTGTGCATGGTTGCTCAGTTTGCATACACATTGTGGCCAGGCTCGTGAAAAGAAAAAATACAAAATAAATAAAAATTATAGGATTACAAACTTCATATCCTACTCTACCCAGTCTTGGGTCTTTTTGTTTTCTTGAGTAATATGTGATCTGAAATGTAAGTACTCATAGACAAGAGCAAAATATTCAAAGAATAATAAAATAATTCAAATCTACATTATTTGTCATCATTAAAATCTCAAGCTATGGGTCATGGATTGTAACATAAGGAGTAAGGGATAGATCACAACCATTTAGCTTCTAGGACCCCTTAGCAGAATAACATAGCTGAAAGGAAAAATAGGACCCTAATAAAAGCTGTTAGAGCCATATTACCTGAATACTCACTTCTAAAATACTTTTGGGCAGAAATTGTGAATACAACCTGTTATATTCTAAATAGGGTGAATGTTAGGTCCAAATTGAACTAGACACCCTATTAAATTATAAAGGATAGGACACCCAATCTCTCTCACCTCCATATCTTTGGATGTAAAGTGTTTATTCTGAATATTGGGAAGTCACAACTAGGAAAGTTTGACCCAAAATATAATGGAGTGTTCTTAGGTTATTCAAGTGTCAGGAAATCTTATAAAGTCTTCAATAAAATAATACTGGAAGTTTAGGAACTTACTCATATTGTGTTTGACGAATCTTATAATTTTGGAGGGTCTATAATAGAAGAAGAGGAGGTTATAGAAGTCACCCAAGGATAGAAATATATAAATATGGAGGAAAGGATAGAATTTGAAAAAACATTTCTTAGAGAATTGAGATATTCTTTGAGTTATCCTAAAGAATTGATCTTAGGAGACCCATTTGAAGGTGTTAAAACTAGACATGGACTTAAAAAAGAGATAAACCACTCTACCTTCATTTTGATGACTAAACCCACCAACATAAATTAAGCCTTATTTGATGAATTCTAGATTTTTTCCATGCAAAAAGAAAGGAATCAATTTATAAAAAAATGATGTTTGCGAGCTAGTTGTAAGATCTAAGGATAAGAGTGTGGTTGGAACAAAATGGGTGAAAAATAAAATAAAAAATTCTGGAGTAGTAGTGAGGAATAAGGCAAGATTGATGGCTAAGGGGAGAAATCAAATAAAAGAGATTGATTTTGAAGAGACTTTTGTCCCTATAGCTAGATTGGAAGCTATTATAGCGCTACTAGCCTTTAATTACTTTTTTTAAGGGATTCAAAATGTATCAAATGGAAATTAAGAGTGCATTTCTAAATGGGGTGATAAAGGAAGATGTGTACGTTGAACAACCCCCAGGCTTTAAAAATTCTTAATTTCTTAATCATGTGTTCAATTAAAAAAGGCATTATATAGACTTAAATAAGCACATAGGGCTTGGTGCGAAAGGCTAAGCACATTCATACTAAAAATATCTTTTGTTAAGGGGAGCATATACACAACCCTATTTCTAAAAAAGGTAGGAGATGAATTACTTATTGTTCAAATTTATGTTGATGATATTCTATTTATATATTCTGATAAAAATCTATATGATGAATTCTTAAAAATAATGAGTAAGAAATTTAAAATGAGTTTGATTAGAGAACTGACTTACTTTTTTGGTTTTAGCATAAGTTAAAAGGATTATGGGACTTTTCTTAGTCAATCAAAATGCATTATGGTTTTTCTTAAGAAATATGAAATGGATAAAGCCAAGCCAATCAACACTCTCATGAGTTCCATTGTTCAGATAGGTAAGGATTCAAATGGAAAATCTATTAATCAAAAGAAATACAAAGGCTAAGCACATTCATACTAAAAATACATATTATATTTAGTATTTTTCTCTGTGCTAAATTTCAGGTTGATCCAAAAGGGTCCCACTTGACTGCTATTAAGAGAATTCTTATGTATCTCTTACGAACCCCTAACTTACGAATCTAGTATCCTAGGCATAGCCCCTCTTTAAAATCATAGGATATTCTAGTTCAAATTTTGCTGGATGTCGAGTTAATAGAAAAAGCACTTCTAAAACTTATACATTCATAGGACAATCATTAGTCTCTTCATCCAAAAGAAAATAAAAATCAATTGGCCTATCCACTACTAAATATGAGTACATTGCTTTAGAAGTTATGTAGCACAAGTCCTTTGGTTTAAATAACAAATTCTGGATTTAGGTTTACATGTAGGCACAATTTAAATCCTCTGTGATAACACTAGTGCCATCTGTATTTCAAAGAACTAATCCAACACTTTAGGAACAAACACATTGACATAAGGAAACACTACATTAGGAACTATGTTATTAAAGGAGATATAGAGCTACACCATATAGCCACTCAAAACCAACTTGCTAATATCTTTACAAAACCACTGTCCTTCAAAAATTTTAGCATCTTAAGAACCTGATTAAGTGTCATAGGTATTAATACATGAATTATTACTTTCTATTTTCTCATATTTTTATTTTCATTTTATTTGCATATCTGTTTCTGTTTATGACTTCAATTTTTTGTTTTTTTTTCCTTCAATTTTTTTTTAATCTGATCCATGGTCACTGCTAGTATTGATTTCTTAAATGAGATATTTGCCTTGCTATTTGTTTTGAAAATTTATAAGCAGTGATTGACTTCCCTAAATGAGTTAAGAGAAGAAACATCGATGATTATCTCTCTTCCTATAACTCCTTTAGTGATGCTTTTTTTTTTGAAGCAAAATCTATTTCAAGTTAAAAGTTAAACTTTGAAATTGAGATCTTTCTATTTTCTTACAGTAATCTATCTCATATGAGTAATGCTCAAAGTCATTAAATCACTTTCAAAATTTCTCGATTAGGTTATTGCATTTAGCATATCGATGTGATTCTAATTTGTGGTTTATTCTACCTTATATTATAGAGTGACTTTTCTTCTCTTATATCTAAAAGATAATCTCGTAATTGAGTGTCTTTAAAGGTGTTGATAGGAAGTTAGCTCTTAAAAATTGACAAGAGGCACAAAATGAGCCAAAAATAAAAATGAAAAGATGTGCAATGACTGCCAAGTAATTATAAAATACATCAAAATGTATAACAAATCAAAAGATGCATAAAGTGCACCAAATAATATAAAAAGAGGCATAAAATGATCCCACAAAAATAAGCTTCATTCTCTTTCAAACCTTTAAATCGTAGAAGAATTCATGTGCCACTTGCTATCTTTAAAAACTTGATTCTTTAAACTCATGATTTTTATTGAATACTTTGCTATATTATTCTATCAGGTACTTTCTTTTGAAATGAAGTTTGAATAGGTCACCTTTCTATTCTGAATAATATTTTTTTCTTAAGAAGATTTTTAACCTGTAAGGAGTCCGAGGTAGGGTTAACAAGATTGGTTTTTTTACCTTTTCAAGATTTCAGCAGAGTAAATTCATTTCTTATTGATTTTTAGTCCAATAACAAGGGAAATTTATCATTCAAGACACCGACACCACCTCTACCCGATTAGGGTTCCTCTTTTTACTAGTTTGTCTATGATTGTTTCTATGTTTATACTGGTCCTCTTTTATGTATTTTGATATGTTTATTGCTTTTCTGGCTTCGTCCTTTTTGTGATGTCATAAGGGGGAGAAGTGTGCTGTTTTACTTTTATTTTTAGTGGAATTTGATCTATTTAATTTTTTTTGTCTCATTTTAGTATTTCTTTAATTTAAAAACATATATAATTCGTACTTGTTCTAAAGTTTTTAGCAACAAGATTTGCCATCATAAAAAAAGGGGAAGATTGTTGCAAATTTGGATCCAAGTGTTGTGATTTTGATTACAACAAACATTAATGTTTTCTTTACCACTATTATTATAATATATCTATTTTGTTTGCCCTTCTTACTAACCTTTCAGGTCCACTAGATCACTTGCAATGCAAAGCAGTTCAAGATCCGGTAAACTAGGGCTGAGTCTATTTGTAACTAAAATTTCAATGTTCCTCTTATCTTTCTTGAGTCAAGTCATGTATCTGATGAACCCCAAGTTAAGTAACCTTGTACACACACACTCACAGGGAGATTTTTGGTAAGTTAAAAAATTCTCTATTTTTGACCTAATCATATAGGACAATCTCAAATCATACTGGACGATTAGTTAAAAATAGATACCCTAATTAGGAAATCATATTTTTAAGAGTGATTAAACTAATCATACCAGGAAGCCCCTATCTTCTAGGATGATTAGTTAAAATTCTAAAAATAACCGCCAACCATAATTTAGGAAAAACTTTAATTTTCAAATTTTGTACTAATCATATAGGATGATGTTGATTGTTCTGGATGATTTGGGACAATCAGTCCTAAATTAACCTTATGATTATAAGAACAATTATGCCAAAATATAATTCAATGCAATTGTACAGGATAATCAATGAAGATTGTACAGAACGATCGATGATGATCATCTTGGATGATAGAGAACATTTTCAGTATGATGAGGGATAACTAGCCATGGTACCATATGAATACCATAATTTTTTAACTAATCATACTAGATGATACACCCATATCATACTAGATGACAAAGAAGTGCATGGGATGATAAGGCCCTGCTATACATCATACTAGATGAAGTTTAATATTTAAAGCTAATCATCTAAGATGATATTTGTATCATATAGGATGATCAATCTATTTTTCTTGAACTATTAATACAAAGCAATGTCATTCATCTTAGCTGAAAGTGATATTTTGTATTAATCATATAGATGATCCTTCGATCATCATGTATGATCAGTTGCACAGAATTAAAAATTAGGACTTCTTTTGGAGGCTCTCTATTTAGGCAATTGTATTAACCCTTAAGTTAATCTTTTACTATGGAGTTGATCCAAGAGGGAGCTTAGAGAAGGAAGAGGGAGAGCTTGAGAGAGAGAGATCCTTTTGAGGGGAAGTTTATGAGGGAATCACAAAGGTTACTCCAAGCAAGGTATTCATCATCTTCTTCGAGTTGCTCCACTGGTTCCTTGATGGTTCTGGGGAGATCATCTTCATCATTAGATCCAGGTTGTTTGGCTACTATAGGAGGGCGTAAAAAGATTCATGGGTTATTTTCCTTCACTAGGTGGGTGAAAATTGATTCAAGGTTAAGAATAAGATCAAGTGTCATAAATATTAATACTTGAAATCTCTGCTTTCTATTATCTTATGTTTTTATTTTCATTTTATTTGCATGTCTGTTTCAGTTTATGACTTTTATTTTTTTTTGTTTTTCATTCTTTTTTTAATTTTCCCTTCATTTTTTTTAATCAGATCAATGGTCACTACAGGTATTGATTTCTTAAAAGAGATTTTTCCTTGCTTTTGGTTTTGAAAATTTATAAGCACTGATTGACTTCCAAAAATTAGTTAAGGGAAGAAACATCGATGATTGTCTCTCTTCCTATAACTCCTTTAGTGATGCATTTTTCTTTTTGAAGCAAAATCTATTTCAAATTAAAAGTTAGACTTTGAAATAGAGATCTTTCTATCTTCTTGCAGTAATCTATCTCATCTGAATAATCCTCAAAGTCATTAAATCACTTTCAAGATTTCTTGATTAGATTATTGCATTTATTATATGGACATGATTCTATTTTTTGGTTTATTCTTCCTTATATCATAGGGTGAGTTTTCTTATCTTATATCTGAAAGATATTCTCATATTTGAGAGTCTTTAAAGGTGTTGATCGGAAGTCAGCTTGTAAAAATTGACAAGAGGCACAAAATGAGCCCAAAGAAAAATGAAAAAATGCGCAATGACCGCCAAGTAATTACAAGATACATCAAAATGTATCACAAATCAAAAGATGCACAAAGTGCATTAGATAATATAATAAGAGGCATAAAAATGATCCCACAAAAATAAGCTTCATTCCTTTCAAACCTTTAAATCTTAGAAGAATTCATGTGCCACTTGATATCTTTAAAAACTTGATTCTTGAAACTCATGATTTTGATTGAATACTTTGCTATATTATTCTATCAGATACATTCTTTTGAAATGAAGTTTGAACATATCACTTTTCTATTATGAATAAGATTTTTTTTCTTAAAGAGATTTTTAACCTGTAAGAAGTCTGAGCAAAGGTTAACAAGATTGGTTTTCTATATTCTTAAGAATTTAGCATAGTTAATATATTTATTATTGATTTTTAGTCCAATCACAAGAGAAATTTATCATTTAATCCACCAACACCACCTCTACCTGATCAGGGTTCCTATTTCTACTAGTTTGTATATGATTGTTTCTATGTTTTTATTAGTCCTCTTTTGCGTATTTTATTTTATTTATTGTTTTTATGGCTTCCTCCTTTTTGTGATGTCAAAAGGGGGAGAAGTGTGTTGTTTTACTTTTATTTTTAGTGGAATTTGATCTGTTTTATTATTATTATTATGCCACATTTTATTTTTTCTTTAATTTAAAAAAATATATATAATTTGTACTTATTTTGAAATATTTAGCAATAAGATTTTCCCTCATAAAATAGGGGGAGATTGTTGCAAATTTAGATCAAAGTGCTATGATTTTGATTATAACAAATATTATTGTTTTCTTTACCACTACTATTATCGCCTATCTATTTTGCTTGCCCTTCTTACTAACCTTTTAGGTCCACGAGATCACTTGCGATGCAAAGCAGCTCAAGATCCATTAGACTAGGGTTGAGACTGTTTGTAACTTAAATTTCAATGTACCTCTTATCTTTCTTGAGGCAAGTCATATATTTGGTGAACCCCAAGCTAAGTAACCTTGCACACACACACTCACATGGAAAATTTTGGTAAGTTAGAAAATTCTCTAATTTTGACCTGATCGTATAGGATAATCTCAAATCATACTGGACGATAAGTTAAAAATAGATTCCCTAATTAGGTCACCTCAATTTTAAGAGTGATTAAACAAATCATATAAGGTGATCCGTATCATCTAAGATGATCAGTTCAGATTGTGAAAACAATTGCTAACCATAATTTCGGAAATACTTTAATTGTCAAATTTTGTTCTAATTGTATAGGATGATGTTGATTGTCCTTGATGATTTGGGGCAATCATTCCAAAATTAACCATATGATTATAAGAACAATTATGGTAAAATATAATTCAATGTGATTATACAGAACAATCAATGAAGATCGTATAGAACGATTGGTGATAATCATCCTGGATGATAGAGAACTTGATTGGTATGATAAGGGATAGCCAGCTATCGTACCAGATGAATATCATAATTTTTTAACTAGTCATCCAAGACGATCTACCCATATCGTACTAGATGAGAAAGAAGTGCATGGGACGATAATGCACCGCCAGACATCATACTAGAAGAGGTTTAATACTTAAAACTAAAAATTTAAGATGATATTTATATCATATAGGGTGATCAATGTAATTTTCTTGAACTAATCATACAGAGCAATGCCATTTGTCCTGGCTAACAGGGCTATTTTGTACTAATCATATAGGATGATCCTTCGATCATCCTGGATGATCAGTTGCACAGAATTAAAAATTAGGGCTTATTTTGGAGGCTCTCTATTTACACAAGTGTATTAACCCTTGAGTTCATCTTTTAAAATGGAGTTGATCCAAGAGGGAGCTTAGAGAAGGAAGAGAGTGAGCTTGAGAGAGAGAGATCCTTGTGAGGGGGAGTTTATAAGGGAATCACAAAGGTTACTCCAAGAAAGGTATTCATCAACTTCTTCGGGTTGCTCCACTAGTTCCTTGGTGGTTCCAGGGAGATCATCTTCAGCATTACATCCAGGTTGTCTGCCTACTACAGGAGCGAGTAAAAGGATTCCTGGGTTTTTTGCCTTCACTAGATGGGTGAAAAGGATTCAAGGTTAAGAACCACATTAAGTGTCATAGATATTAATACTTGAAATTACTACTTTCCATTTTCAATTTTTTTTTTCATTTTATTTGCATGTTTGTTTCTATTTATGACTTGCAGTATTTTGTTTTTCATTTTTCTAATTTTTTTTCCTTCAGCTTTTTTTAATCACATCAATGGTCACTACCTGTATTGATTTCTTCAATGAGATTTTTTCCTATCTTTTAGTTTTGAAAATTGTAAGCAGTGATTGACTTCCCTAAATTAGTGAAGGGAAGAAACATCGATGATTGTCTCTCTTCCTATAACTTCTTTAGTGATGATTTTTTTCTTTTTTAAGCAAAATCTATTTAAAATTAGAAGTTAGACTTTGAAATTAAGATCTTTCAATCTTCTAACAGTAATCTATCTCATATGAATAATGCTCAAAGTCATTAATTCACATTAAAGATTTCTCGATTAGGCTATTTCATTTATCATATGAATGTGATTCTAATTTATGGTTTATTCTTCCTTATATTAGAGGGTGAGTTTTCTTCTCTTATATTTGAAAGATAATCTCACAACTGAGAGTCTTTCAAGGTGTTAATAGGAAGCTAGCTTGTAAAATCTGACAAGAGGCACAAAATTAGCTCAAAAGAAAAATGAAATGACACGCAATGACCTCCAAGTAATTACAAGATACCTCAAAATGTATCACAAATCAAAAGATACACAAAATACACCATATAATATAAAAAGAGGCATAAATTGATCCAAAAAAAAAAGTTTCTTTCTCTTTCAATCCTTTAAATCTTAGAAGAATTCATGTGCCATTTTATATCTTTAAAAATGTGATTCTTGAAACTCATGATTTTGATTGAATACTTTGTTATATTATTCTATCTAATACTTTCTTTTGAAACGATGTTTGAACAAATCACTTTTTTATTTTGAATAAGATTTTTGTCTTAAGAAGATTTTTAACATATAAGGAGTCCGAGCTAGGGTTAATAGGATTGGTTTTTCAATCTTTTCAAGATTTCAGCATAGTTTATTCATTTCTTATTGATTTTTAGTCCAATCACAAAGGAAATTTATCATTTAAGCCACCAACACAACCTTTACTCGATCAGGGTTCCTCTTTCTACTTGTTTGTCTATTATTGTTTATGTGTTTGTACTGGTCCTTTTTATGTATTTTGTTATGTTTAGTGTTTTTATGGCTTCCTCCTTTTTGAGATGTCAAAAGTTAGAGAAGTGTGTTATTTTACTTTTATTTATAGTGGAATTTTATCAATTTTATTATTTTTATGTCTCATTTTATTATTTCTTTAATTTAATATATATATATATATATATATATATATATATATTCTTTATTTTTGACCTGATCATATATGATGATCTCAAATCACACTAGATGATCAATAAAAAAGAAATACCCTAATTAGGGCATCATAGTTTAAAGAGTGATTAAACTAATCAAGCCAGCTGATCCCTATCCTCTAGAATGATCTGTTAAGGTTATGAAAACAACCGCCAACCATAATTTAGGAAACATTTTAATTTTTAAATTTTGTACTAATCATATAGGATTATGTTGATTATCCTGAATGATTTGGGATAATCGTTCCTAAAGTAACCCTGTGATTAGAAGAATAATTATGGTAAAATATACTTCAATGCGATTGTACAAGATAATTGGTGAAGATTGTATAGAATGATTGGTGAAGATCATCCTGGATGAGAGAGAATATGTTTGGTATGATAAGGGATAGCCAGCTATTATACCAAATGAATACCATAATTTTTCAACTAATCATCCAAGATGATTTACCCATATCATACTAGACGAGAAAGAAGTGCATGGGACGATAAGGCACTACTAGACATCATACTAAATGAAGTTTAATACTTAAAACTAATCATCTAGGATGATATTTATATTATACAGGAAGAATATCCTACTTTTCTTTAACTAATCATATAGTGCAATGCCATTCTTCCTCTCTGAAAGGGCTATTTTGTACTAATCCTATAGGACAATTCTTCGATCATCCTGGACAATCTGTTGAGTATAATTAAAAATTATGGCTTCTTTTGGAGGTGCTCTATTTAGGCAATTCTACTAACCCTTGAGTTAATCTTTTACTGTGGAGTTGATCCAAGAGGGAGCTTAGAGAAGGAAGAGGGAGAGCTTGATAGAGAGAGATCCATATGAGGTGGAGTTCGTGAGGGAATCACAAGGTTACTCCAAGCAAGGTTTACATCGCCTTCTTTGAGTTGCTACACTAGTTCCTTAGTGGTTTTGGGGAGATCATCTTTAGCATTAGATCCAGGTTATCTGCCTACTACAGGAGGGAGTAAAAGGATTCCTGGGTTCTCTGCCTTTACTAGGTAGTTGAGAAAAGATTCAAGGTTCTCTGCCTCACCGTATCGGTGGAAAAGTTTTATAAGGGCTTCTCCACGTTGCTATGAGAGCAAAAGGAGAGTCACTTAAATTTAGTGCAATACTTGGAGAGGGATTATCCAAGGAGTGGACGTAGGTCAGATTTGACCAAACCACTAAAAAATATCTTATTTTATTGTTATTATGAAAATTATTTTTCTTTCGCATCAAGAGTTATTGTTTTGTTTTAAAATATTTAAAAAGATCAAAAATATATTCTTTTTGTTTAAGATTTTTTAAAACTACCAGTTTACCCTCCTCTATGTTAGTCTCGGGCTAGTTCTATAGGGTTCAACACCCCACAAAAACTTTCAAAAGGGAGTCTTATAATCAATCTCATATGAAGTTGGGATTTAAATATATTATGCCTACTACCTGCCTAAAAGGAAAATGATCTTTTATAAAGACTTAAAATTGGCTAAACAAGTTGAAAATAAAATAAAAATAAAGAATAAAAGGAAAAAGAAAGATAAGAAGAAGAACCATTCCTTCTTTAAACACAATGTTCTCTTGCACTCTACTCTTGTATAAAGAGCCTGTACAATAGTCCAATAAGCACAATGGAGTGGCAGAGGATGAAAAAAGGAAAGAAAGAAAATGTATAAAAAAGGAGTATATAGAAAAAAATTATGTGATACGCATTTATTTAGAGTACAACTCGAAGAACGGCTCATGTGCATTTGAGAAAAATAAACGAGAAATAGAATATACAAACATAACTGAAAGAAAAAAGTTTGACGTGCTCTAAAAGCATAAATGATGAGGACATGGTTCAAGAACTTATTTAGGATTATTTTGATAATCCATTCTTTTAGAATCGTAGAATATATGTGGAGTATATAACTCTAACCTTTCGATCTCAGCATAATAAAGCTTGGTTGGCAATTAAGGTAGCTCCCACTATAGGGTTTTAATTTAAAAATACTAAATTTCTCCCCTCTACTAATAAAAGTTTTGGAAAAGATGTAAAACTTGAAGATATATTTATTAATAAAATAATATAACTCCCATTAGATAGGTATCCCAATTATTTTTAAAGTCTAGCTAAGAGAGGCTTATCACCATTTATTTGGGCCAAAGGAAAAGCTCAGTAATTTGAAAATTTATGGAATAAATAATATTATAAACTAATATTAAATGTTGGGAATGGCTTTAACACTACTGGTCTAGTAGATAACAATGAATGCTACTTACTCATTTCCATCAATCTTAAGTATGACAATATTTTTACTAGGATCGTTAAAACCTTAAACAAACCTTTCTTATTGGTTTTAGATGATCAAAATGACTCTCAAGTCAGCAATGTACCCTTTGAATATGAAAAGAAAAATTAAATCAACTATTGATGAATTAGAAGAAATCAACCACATTAGTGAAGAGAACACATTTTTGACTTTTATAAGCCTATTTATGTATGAGGAAGAGTTGAAAGATTGGATTAAGTTTCCTTTGGAGTTTATGGACTATTCTTTTTTTTTTAATTTATAATAAAATACTCAATTATCCTTAGCTGTGGTAGTCAATAAACTTGAAATCCAACTTGATATGATTCATGTGAGATATGTTCCTCAACGCATGTGCATGAAAATTAAACAATATGTTATAGTTGAAGTTAAAAAGTTGATTGATGTGGGCTGTAATCAAGAGGAATAATACCCCTCTTAATTGTGCAACATTATTCCAAATAAAAGGATGAATTATCAAATTTGTGTTTTCCATGATTGTAGGGATCTTAAAAAGGTTTTCCTAAAGCATGAGTTCACATTATCCATAATGGTACTTATGGTAAGTATTTCACTCCTTACATATGATACTTTGCATCATGGATGGTTCTTCTTATTATATTAAAGTTAATATAACTACTAGCGATGAAAAGTTCACTATGTTTAAAACAGATATAAGGGTATTCAGCTAAAAGATTATGCCCTTTAGACTTAGGAGTACTACTGCAATATATAAGCGGGCTATGACCTAGATTTTTGAATTTTTGACAAACTTATCCACCAACAAGGGGAGTGTTATATTGATAAGCTTTTTCTAAAAGAAATGAGATTGAAGACCATCTTAATGTCCTAAAATTTATCTTTAAATGATTGTGTTATTATGACATAAAGATGAACCCACCCCCCCCACCACCATTGAAGGGCTTTTTGGGTGTAACCTTGGGAAAGTTTCTAGGTATTTTGGTGAGAAACTATTGAATAACTATTGATCTTTCAAAGAAAAAGTTTTCCTAGATATGAAACTTCATAAAGATCATACTCAATGTCTTTCCAAGGTAAGTTATCACATTTGAGGCAATTTATTTATTATCTTTTAGGGGGGTGTCAACCATTTTACTTGGGGGAAAAAACATTTTAGGAATAACTGACCACAACCAATCCCTCTTATTTTTTATAATCATTTAAGTTTCCCTAACTATACTTAGATAGAAAGAAAAACTTATCCCTCTCCTTTCTGAAACTTGAATTCAAGGAATCTCCCAAGAGCATATATTTACATATCTATATTTCATTATAGTCTCTTTCAACTTCTTCCACCTAAAGGAGAAGAGTCCTCCATGTCCCAACGTATATACTATAATAATGATCCAGCACATTCACACATTACATCTAAGTAATTTTCTAACCCAACTTTAGAAAAAATTGGTCCATGTGATGGGGGCATGTTGGACTAATTATGTGGTCAATGGAGTGAGCTACCCAAAGAGCTAGAGTGTAATATAAATATGCTTATCTTTCCTATGATATAAAAATAATGAAATCCCACTAAATAGACAAGTATACGTGTTTGTATCAAGTAATAATGTTATAGAGAAGAGTGTCAATCCCATATGGAAGTGCTGCTTAATTGTAATTATACTACAATTATTTAATAAAGATGCATAATTTGTTGCAGATCAATGGTTTATGATTTTGATGATAGCAAACATTTTAATTTCTCTACAATTGCCTTATGTACTGACATTTCAGGTTCACAAGATCAGACTGCAATTTGGAATCAGCTCAAGATTGGGTAGACTAGGTCTGAGTCAGTTTGTACACTTTTTCCTTCTTGAGTCTATTATATTTGTTGTGGCTCCTGATGCTTTGTAATGTATAAGAGTTTCTGACTGTTCCCTAGAGTTTACTGTTTTTAGTAACATCGTCCTGGAAGATATTTATATCGGCCGGGATGATCGGTTCAAAAGCAGAGCATCCTCATTAAAACATCCATAATTATGCAAAACACAATGTCCTGGACGATTTTGTATTGGTCAGGACGATAGGCTCAATTCATAAAGAATCTACCACCAGATCCACTTAGGAAATTCTTATTTTTGGATATCGGCCTAGTGTATCGGCCTGGACTATAAAATATCGGCCAGGACGATCCAGAATAATTTTTCCAAAATTTCTTTTGCAATTTTGGAAAGAAATTAATGGTGATTTCATCCAGGCTGATCGCAAGATCGTACGGGCCTATTAGACATTGGCCAGCTTCATTTTAGGGCGATATTTAGGATGATTTTCCTCATATTTGAACTAATCGGCCAGGACGATATGTATATCATCCTAGATGATAAAGTTGGCAACTTGGATTAATGAGCTCATTTTTAGCTCTTCTATTTAAACTATGACAAGGCACTTTGTAAGTGTCTTTGGCATCCATTGTAGGTTCATTCTTGTGGGGTAAACTTGAAGAGAAAGCTTGAAAGGGAGTGAGGAATGGGTGAAGTCTGAGAGAGGGAGAAGATCCTGTGAGGGGGGACTCAAGGGAGTGTGGAGGGGGATTCCACATGGTTGCCGGCATGCTTGCATCTTAATACCATCGGATTCAAGGCTTGTCTCTAGGGAAGTCCACCAAAGAAGAAGATCTCTTTGGTGTCAAAGGACTTGACGACTCCGCCGCACCGGGGAATGTGGAAGTGATTTTGTAAGGGCTTCTCCGCCTAGCTGTGGGGGCTAAAGGAGAGACACTTGTTTAGTGCAATACTTGGAGGGTGCCTCAAAGGAGTGGATGTAGGTCAAGGTTTGACCAAACCACTATAAATCTGGTGTATTCTTTCTTATTATTACTTCCGCATTATTTTCTTCTACACTTTGATTTCTGTGGTGATTTTGGTTTTATCTTTGATTTTAAAGTTATCCAATTCACCTCTCTCTTTGTTAGCCTTGGGTCGGTTCATAGGGCTTAACATCCCTAACGAACTTTCTAGTGGCATCAGTGCACTTTCATGTGGTATCAGAGCGGAATTCATAAAATAAGTTTTTAAAATCTTTTGAATTTTTTGATCCATGGCTAATCGTAATGTTGTGAAAGGTTATTTAATCACCACACCTCATTTATTTGAAAATATGTCATTTGATTTTTGAAAAACTCGCATGTCTATTTTCTTGCAATCGATTGATTTTCGCATGTGGCATATGATTTTAACTGGTTATTCATCACCGTCACGTATTGTTAATAGAGTTAAAACAGATATTCCTTTTAAACAATGGAATAAGGAAGAACAAGTAAATGCTCAATTGAATGCAAAATCTTTAAATTGCTTTTTCTGTACTTTAAATTCTAAAGATTTTATGTTAGTATACATGTGCACTACTGGCAAGGAAGCTTGGGATAAACTCACACCATATACGAAGGCACTAGTGAAATCAAGCAATTCAAGTTGAATATGTTAATGCCTGATTTTGAACTGTTTTCCATTAAACCCTATGAGATGATCTTAGACATGTATACTAGATTTATTCAAATTGTAAACTCATTGCATGCTTTAGGAAAAGAATTTTTAAATTTTGAAAAAGTTAACAAAATTCTTAGCTGTTTACTTGAAAAATTTGATGCTAAAGTTGTTGCTATTTGTGAATCAAAAGATTTGAATGATTATTCTATTGATATTCTCCATAATCCTTATTCCTCTAGAAATAGAATTTCTCACACAATACAAGTTATGATCTTAAAAAGAAAATTTATATCACTTCTCTAACCTCCCTTAGGCTTTTACTCTTTGGGGGATCTGGAGGAAGACACTCAAAAGTATATGGCTCCATATAAAATGACTATATTCCTTCAAAAAAAGAATTAAAAAACTATTTATATAGGTATAGGAAAAGAATCATGTGCCCTGAAGTTCAAAGTGAAACTTGCATTAATGAGCTCGTTTTTAGCTCTTCTATTTAAGCTATGACAAGGCACTTTATAAGTGTCTTTGGCAGCCATTGTAGCTTCGTTCTTGTGGGGGAAACTTGAAGAGAAAGCTTGAAAGGGAGTGAGGAATGGGTGAAGTCTGAGAGAGAGAGAAGATCCTGTTAGGACGGACTCAAGGGAGTGTGGAGGGGAATTCAACACGGTTGCTCCGGCAGGCTTGCATCTTAATACGGTCGGATTGAAGGCTTGTCTCTTGGTAAGTTCACCAAAGAAGAAGATCTCTTTGGTGTCAAAGGACCCGGCGACTCCGCCGCACCGGGGAAGGTGGAAGTGATTTTGTAAGGGCTTCTCCGCCTAGCTGTGGGGGCTAAAGGAGAGGCACTTATTTAGTGCAATACTTGAAGGGTGCCTTCAAGGAGTGGATGTAGGTCAAGGTTTGACCGAACGACTATAAATCTGGTGTGTTCTTTTCTTATTATTTCTTCAGCATTATTTTCTTCCTCACTTTGATTTCTGTGGTGATTTTGGTTTTATCTTTGATTTTAAATTTATCCAATTCACCTCTCTCTTTGTTAGCCTTGGGCCGGTTCATAGGGCTTAACATCCCTAACGAACTTGCTAGTGCCATTAGTGCACTTTCATAATTTATTCTACTAAAAGTGAAATAGTTATTTTAAGTGTTTGCCAAATAATGAGACTTGCAATAAAATTGGTCACTAATGGAAATAAAGTATTTTGGACTAATAAATGCAAAATAACAAAATTTTCCTAATGAGTCTCTTAATTTTAAATGTTGATTAGAGAAAATTCATTCCTAAATATTTATCGAGATTGTAGGGATGAAAAAAGAGGAAATGGTTTTCCTAAAATTATAATATCTTCATAGAACCTAAAAGATTTAACATGTTATGTCTAGGTATGCCAACATTCAATTTTATGATTTCTATTTATTCCAATATTTCTCCATTAAAAAATATATCATACTAGATATTAACTACACACATTGTCATTGTATACATTAATTAAGAATGAAGATATTAAAAGCTTATATAAATAATTCATGGCAGAAGCATCTACATTAGTACATGTTATGTGTTTACTTCATTAGCCTAAAACATAGAGATTTAGCTAGACATGGATAACACAAAAAGCAAATTCATATTCATTACATTCATAAAAGAAAATGATATATGAGCATTAGTAAAGATAATTATCATTCGGAAGGATAAATTGATATTCTCCATAATCCTTATTCCTCTAGAAATAGAATTTCTCACACAATACAAGTTAAGATCTTAAAAAGAAAATTTATATCGCTTCTCTAGCCTCCCTTAGGCTTTTACTCTTTGGGGGATCTGGAGGAAGACACTCAAAAGTATATGGCTCCATATAAAATGACTATCTTCCTTCAAAAAAAGAATTAAAAAACTATTTATATAGGTATAGGAAAAGAATCATGTGCCCTGAAGTTCAAAGTGGTGGTACCATAGCAGTATAAGATGAACTAGTGCCTCAGCTTTGTTGGGCTTACTCCTAAAGTGTTGGCCAAAACTAGCACTATTAATGGGCATATATTTTGGAAAATTTAGTGAGGCTCCTCATTACAACATCTGTTCTACCACAACACTACAAAAGTTGAGCTCTTTGATGCTTGAATGTACAATCTTGCACGGTGGAAATGAGGAGCAAGATATTTTGATGCTCATTTTCCTTATACTCCAGTGTTGTAAACCTAGTTTCTTGTGCAAAGGCATTGTGATACGTTATGGTGCTGAACTTGGCTCTACTATGGCATTAATCTTCATAAAATTTTATTGTTTTTAGTGTTGCAATGTCTGAATTAGGCATTAGGTCATTGTAGATGACAATATTATGGCATAAAACTTGTGGGCATTGGGGCACTCATTTAGCACTTGTGCATTTTCACCATCTCTTAAACAATTCCTTCAAAAACATAACTAAAATAACACATTTTTACTGAATTTTAACATAATAAATAGAAAATAATTTACACTTAACAAATTCTACCTTGGTTAAACTCTTGTTTGTCCTTAAGAAATAGTGAAATAACCTACTGGTTTAATTTAATAGCCAAAGTAAAAATTGATATTTTAAAACTACAAAATGATAAGATAATACATCACAATCTTGAAGTAAACATGGAATGAACAAAGTTATATTTCTAATTTAAAAGGTCATAAAAATTATCCCAATCAATTACCCTTGTAATTTCTTACATTTAACCTATCCACTATGATTATATGTGAAAAATTACGTTATAATTTTAGAAACGAGTGATATATTACTTAAGGATTAGTTGTGTATGTAGTAAAATTAGAAGTTCATTAGTGCACAATCACATGTTTAGTTCACTTATCTTATCCTAATTGATTTATGTATCTGGATGCCTTTGGATTAGAACTTCAATAGATAATATTTTTTTTTCTAGTTTTCATTTGATTCTTTCATATTTTTTACCTTTTCATACTTATGGTGTACATATTTAATTATTTTGAATATCAGTTTTGCTTTTCATCCTATAGCAACCCTAACTGATTTAATGTAAGGATTTAAAAAAGATTAATAATTTCATATTTATATATACTATAATCTCCTAATTTATGCAACCCACTTTTTTTCTCTAAACTAAATTACACATTCTTTTATTTTGTAATCAATGTATGAGTGTATTGTTTCTAAACATAAAATAAGTCAATAACTTAAATGATCAATATTAGTTAATTATTAAGATTTTCAAATTATGAATTATTACGCATTATTCATTCAAACTAACAACTATGGTTTTATTATTATCTTAATTTTACATGATTTTTAATTATCATTTTTAATTTGGCTAAATACGTAATAAAAGTACACGGGCTATATAGAGGACAATTTTTAATAGCTAAGCATAAGAAAAATATACCAAAATATAAATGAAACAGAAACAAAAAATATATAACTACTATGACCAACTAACATAACAATAATGAAAGGCCATTAAATACGCAAGCATATGTGCCCATCAAGTAATAAAGAGATAGAGAAGAGTGTTGATCCCACGAGAAAGTGTTCTGTTAATTTCAATTAAATGACTACTATTTAATATTTATAAACTAATTTAAGGCATCAAAATTTACATTAGTGATTAATAAGTTTTTACATCATTAGCCTAAGACTTAGAGATTTAGTCATATATGGATAACATAAAAGAAAATTCATGTCCAATACATTCAAATAAGAAAAACAAATAGATGAATTATTGAAGATAATATTACCCAAAATAATTAATTGATATTTTCTACAGTCCTTACAACCCTACAAATTTGGGGGAATTATAAACTATTTAATCCCAAAAATTGAGTTCAATTCCAAAGGCTTTGAAACCTTTAAATTTTTATAGACTATTCCACAAGAGGATACATCTTATGGAAATTGACTTTGGGAGCCTCCCAAAAACCCTGGAACATATTCATGGTCATTATTATCATATGTTAAAGCCAAAAAGGAACTTTTGGTGGACCTTGGTTTCCCATGGTTGACCATGGGAAACCTTGTACCCAAAACCCCAAAATTGTTAAAATAAAACCTTCTCATAAACATCAGAATGTCTCATTCAAAACAACCATCATAAGCTATTCCAATGCATTTAAAATATCATTTAGGATGTATTAAAACTAAACCCAACCCATAGCCAAGTTTGGTTGACCAAGCCAGACATAGTTGATCAAACAGCCCTTTAAGGGTTCAAACAGCCATTTCAAGAAGGAGACCACCCCATTGAGTCCAAAATGTCATCTTGAATTTGTTGGACCTAACTCCAATCCCTTGTTAAACCTAGTTAACCAAGTCAATCCTACACTCAACCGAATCTAAATCCAATGCTCTAAGCATTGTCAGGGAGATCCATTGGGACACTAAAAAATTCCCATAGGAGACTCAACCCATGGGTCAACTTCATCTAGCTTTATGGCTCAACCCACATGGTCCGAAGAGGCTCCCCTTGATCCAAACCTCAACCTAACCTAAATCAAATCAAAACAATTCTTTCACTAACTCCCCCATGACACATTGCACATACTTTTGGAAGCAAAATTCTTCGGTCGAGCTTAGGATAATCCAAAATGGCCAAAATAACCTTGAGCTGAGCCAACATTAACACTAAGCTTCACCAAACTAAATTAACAATTACATTTAGTAGAACTAGGTCCCATTCAACTCCCATGGTAAGCCCAGCCTCCTAATATGACTTGGATCAAGACTTAGGCTAACCCAAAGTGTCATAAAACCTCCTTAGCCACATTGCATAATTGAACTTTACCAAGTACAATTAAACCAAGTATATGGTTCAAAAATATTCCAAACACATTGCAACATAATCCCCTCCTAGATAGGAGCTAAAGGTGGCCAAAATAGTTAAAATTAACCCCTAGTAGTCCCCCTTCACATGAACCAAATATTTTCCTTTCTTTGCATGAGCTCCCCTCCATCTGGCTTTGGGAAAATTCTCTTATTATCCCCTCTAATTGGCCACCATTTAGAGGCTCTGCTTGAGAAATCTTGGCTATCCAAACACTATGGGGAAGGTTGAATTGGTCACCCTCACTAAACAGACCTCATTATACCCGCCCTTATTTCAAAAATACTCCCTAGAGCCATAAGAAGTTCCCCAAGCTTCCCACGCTCTCTCGTGCTCATTTCTAGTGACTTTAAGTGAGCTCCAGTGAACTTCTTCCATCCAAGCTTGATGTCATTCCTCCAGTGCTCCTCTAGTTATAATTCCTTAAAAAAGAAACTCTCCCAAGCATTTTGTAATGCTGCCTAAATTTAAATCAATCAATAATTTTAACACACTACATCAATAAGGTTTATAGGCTACACTACTTTGAGCTGTGAGGCTAAGTGTCCTAAGAAGTCTTTGTCCTCGAGCTGTTATGATAATACCACAAACTAATTGATGAAAAATCAATAATAAATTAATAATTAATACCCAAAATTAGTAATAAGGTAATTACAAATTTAGATAACTTAATCTAGTAAACTAAATCAAATCTAAATTAAAAGATAATTATTAGGTTCTCTAGGCCTATGAGGCTATTAAGTTAGCTCCATAGAGGGTGAAATAAACTTCATGGCATTAGTATAAATAAAGGAAATTATTTTTCAACATATATAATTAATTATAAAAAACAAATAAATGGGAGCCTTTATACCTTATGTTAGACTTCATTTGGAGAACATAAGTGTATTACATTTAAAGGCCTGATGATTGAAACACCTAACTAAACCAAAAGAATTTAGAGAACTAATACTTAATCAACCTTAATACAAAAATTTATATTAAAATGAACACCAAAATATTAATACATAAATTTAAATTAAACTATCCTAAATGTATAATAAGCTAAATTAAAGATTAGAAAACTTTAAAAGTAACCAACTTACGACACATCCAAATCATATAGCCATATACCCACACCAAAGATAGCTTGTTAGAATAGCCACCTCTAATTTTAGGTTGAACCATTGTTCTCTTATATATGTTTCTTTTGATGACATTTATTTAATATGGATTTATATGCATATTGGTTGCTATATATTGATGTGATTTGTGCTTCTTATAATGTGTGATTATTTTTCCATGCTACTTGTGATATGATATTTGATGGGCACTATATTTTCTTAGGTTAGGAATGATTTTGATATTAATAGAATTTTTTGTAGGTGTTCATGCTTATGAAGGGTGATAAAAGGGGGCTCATTAAAATGTGATTAACAAAATTTTTTACAGTTGTTTTAAAATCCTAGCCCCCAAAAAATCAAAAGCATGGACAAGTGAATGTGCTTGCTCAAAAATGAGCAATGAAATATATATAAATGTTTGAAATTTTTTATGATTTTGTATAAATTGTTTAGAATAATGTGTATGTTATTTAGAGTCTATATTAATTTTTTCTAAACATAAATTTAAATTTAAAAGAGTTATGAAATTTAATTAAAGTGAAACATTTAGTACCAAATTTAGAATCCAAAGAAGAAAAGACATATCCCTTATGGTATAGTTACTTTCATTTGGAGATCAAAATTTGGATAATTTGATATCAAAAGATAAAAGAAACACCTCTTCAGGGAGGAGTTTTTTTCATTTGGATATCCAGACCTGGTGGATCTAAGGAGCACAAGGAAAAGAGGTGAACAAGTGAAGACAAAGAAGATATTCCACTTTAAAACTTGCATCATTCCCTATGATTAGAATATGGGTTGTTATTAGTAGAGCCTTACCACTTTTAATTTCTATAGATCCTAGGTTGAAATTAAGTGGCACTTGCCACATGTCCTTTTTATATCCATTTGATAATGCTTAATGTTTGATGGTCTAATTTGCTTATATGCTTTAGAAATTACCTGTTTCTTAGGTTTATTATCTACATGTGAAATTTGTTTAGCCTGGAATATGATTAGGCTCATAAAGACAAAATGTTTCTTCTACTTGTAGTTAAATAAATTTTTTTAGTTCATGTAGAAAGATAAGCATTCCTAAGAAGTAAGCCTGGGCACACTTGGAGTTTTCATGCATATATATTTGTCTTCTGTTCTTATTAGGCAGCTCTTTGTTTATGGGTTGTGGAAGACCACCTAACCTATCAGGGTGCAGCTCCAATTAGAGGCTTTTGTGCATATCTAGGGAAAAAATTATTTTTATGCCTAATCTTTAAAGTTCATCATATATGATTTTTGCCAAAAAAAAAAGTCAAATATCATGCATTATATTAGAAACCAATTAAAATTAATTTAGATTTAACTGAATCAAACAAAATCCCACCATACTTAAGCAAAGGGGAAATTTGGGAGATTCTTTGGATATTAGACCCAAATTCACAAACATTTTAGTAACCAACCTCACTCATCCTTTATGAGACCAGAGTCATGATTTTAAAGCAACTAGGTGGTTTATCTAGCTCTCCAATCCTTGTCGTGGTAAGCCCAGAATTATACCTCATTAGTTAGGCTCAATTTGTTATTATGTAATTATACAACAAAGATCAAGATTCTAGGGTGGACACAAAATCTTAAGTCCCCAACATTAAGAATTTAATCCTAAATTTCTAACCAAATATCAACTTAAACTAAATTTTCTCTCCTCCAAAATTTAAATCCAAACATAAGATAAGCTGGGGCACTTCTAAATAGATTTTAGAATCTCAAAGTGCTATATACTTTCATCCTTTGTCCACCAAATTAAATACTCCAAAGTTGATCTAATCCTGATTCAAATCCCAACATCTCTCCTTTCATATCACTCTTCAAAAATCTAAATAAAAATTTCTTCCCATATTCTAATGTAGAATATTCGTAGGAAGCCTAATATCCTTAAAAAGGCTTGCCTTTTGTTGGAGATTTAGAACCCCATTTAAAGAACCCCTTTCTATTTAGCTCCTAAATAGGATGGTGAAATTTGTTCTTTTGGGAATATAAAAGGATAATAATAATTCAAGAAGATCATTATCATCATATTCAACGTGATCAATAATAAATTATATTTTATTTCTTAGGAAATATATATATCATTTCTTATTTTGATATTTATATATGAAATTAATGATAATCACATCTAATTTATTATTATTAGCTATATAATTGAGCATCATTTCAACCTCTTAGAGCCAAATGTTGTTCACTATGATGATCTAATTATAATAATTGATGATGAAATATCCCAACCATTATAGTCAAATATATGTTTGAATATCAATTTGGTTCTTCAGAGTCATATACAATTTCTCCAAAAGTTGGCTATAATACTCGGGGTATAATTTATATCTTCGTAATCATAACATGTTAAATAATATTATTTTCACCTCCCGATATGATATATCTTTCAGAATGCCATGTTCGATCACAAAATAAAAAATCTAAAAGTTTATATTTAAATTTTCATAAAAAAATATAAAACTATAATTTGTTTGCTTCTTCCTAAAAGAAAAGAATCAAATACGTTAATGGTAAAATTATGACGCTACAATAGATGAGCGTTGTAGTGCTTGAATGTATAATCTGGTGTTGTGACATTGAGTTACTCGATGCTTCAATGATCATTTTCCTGAGACTCCATTTCTATGGTGCAGATTTCTGTCGCAACGAAGCTATAATATAGTGTGGTGCTAACTTTGGTTCAATAAAGGCATTAATCTTCCTAATTCTAGAGTTGTTGGTACTGTAATGCATTAATTAGGCACTAGACCATTAAAGATGACAATGCTATGGTGTATAAACTGTGGACATTATGGTACTTGTTCAACACTTGTGAATTTTTTCTTTCTCCTGAATAATTTTTGCACAAACATAAATAAAACAACACATTTTTCTTGAGTTATATCATAATAAATATCATATAATTTATACTTAACACCATGACATAATGAAGAAAACCATCAATCAATACAAATTTATCCAATTGAATTATGGTTCTTAGTATATAGATCCTACTAGATTAATGATGGGGATGGTAGAGTAACCTAAAAAATTATGAAATAAGACTTATGGCTCTATGAAACCCTAAACAATGCCTAGGTTTTCTTTGATATAAAAATTATAAAAACCTCACTTAATATTGTGGGTCTCCAAAATGATTCTTCTCGCAGGGAATATAATACAAAGGGTACGACTGCACTTTCCCTTAAGAAAAAATAGTCATGGGCCATTACACTCTATGCAAGCAGACCAATGGAAGACCTGATGGAGTCATACATATGATTAGCCATGGAAGATAATGGCCTTCTCCTACACACCTTGATAGATAATAATATGTATAACCCAAACTATCATGAGATTTCCCTCATTCGACACATTAGCTCAAATAAGTTTATTTGATGTGGGGATCGGCTTTCTACTGGCACAAGCCCCCATAGTTTATTACATCTTAGGCCTCAGCCTAAAAAAACTCTTGATTAAGGACAATGTAATATTATCTTCTTAATTTAGTGCACAGAAAAAGTTCATAAGTTCTATTCCAAAGAGGATAAACTCTTCTCTTTATCCTTAGTGATGATTAAACCTTTTCAAATGTACAAAGATGTGATTAAAATTTTGAGTTTGAAATATCAAAGATGGAATTCACTATGCTAGAAGAAATGATAGATTTAAAATCCATTAGAAGTGAAAAGTGACACATTGAGGGGTATATAATCTGAGCTTATAATTGCTTGGAGTGAGCTTCCAGCTCACACCCTAAACATAATTAATCGCCCTATATGTATGCAAGATAAGAGGCTCTATCCTAAGGAATCAAGAATTTTTAGTTTAGATGTTTAAATCAAGGATACATAAAATATATAAATGAATTTATCTAATGCCATGTATGATGCTTGAAATGGATGCATAGATAAAAATATTCTTAGATATGTTGAAAGATAAGGTGGCCAATCTCCACAACAACATGCATGGATTTCTACACCAATGAATGGAACAGGCTTAAATATAGATATTTATTATCTTCTAGCTCCAAGTCTATACTATAAAATTCAAAAAGAGAACATCTTCCAAAGAAGGAAGGATTATCTTTTAGAGCCCTATATATGTGCATAATTAGTCACATTTAATATTTTACAAGTCTTTGAAACTAAAACATACATAAATATGATGAACACTTTACATGAAGTCTTAGATACATTCTATATTGATTCTTCACTTTTACAAGCAACCTAGATACATTCTACATTGACATTTTCATTTGAGCAATACTAATATAATGCATGTTTATAGACAGAGTGCACTGTTAAGTAAAGTGTATAAAGATGCATTCATGACATCCAGAGTACAGAAGGTAAAAAATACACCAATGATACTTTCCATGCAACGTACCCACATCATACAAAAAATAGAAACCATCCTAACTGTGCCCACTTCGTTTGGGAAGTAGTGATGCACATGGCATAAATAGGCGGCCTACATTACAGGCCTAAAATGACCCTAATGGTCTCTAGGACTCACAGAAGGTAGGGGGGTATCACACCCAAAATAGAAGAAAAGGAAACATCATAATGGTTCCCACTTCATGTGGGAAAAATGTGATGCACATGATAAAAATAGGTGGGCCAACACAATAGGACTAAGGTGACCATAAGGATCTCTAGGGCTTATAGATGTGAGCAAGCCTTGACCTACAAGGCTAAGGCTTTGTTAGTGCACTAACCTATGGCCAACTAACTAAACATTCTAGAATATATATTAAACTAAAAGTGGTTGATAAAGTGTGTGTGATGTTAAATAATTTCAATATATAATTAAAGGTCTTTATAAGAAGCAGAGATTATACCTGACCATGGCGTGCCCGCTCAAAAGCTCCCAAGCAAATGATCCCATTGATTCGCCTATGTAGGACACATTATACTTGTCCTAGAGACAAAGGAGAAGCTTTAGTTGAGGCGAGGAAGGCAGGGAGGAAGCTTCGGCTTTGTTGATCGCGTGGGAGACAAGAATGGGGCTCAAACTTTTTCTGCCTGGAACGTGTAAATGAAAGGGAGGAAGAGAGTTCAGTCCTTATCCAAACAAAGGGAGATAGAGCATTAGGAGAGTAATCTGGGAGGATCAATATATATATATATATATCATTCTTCCCGCTTTTTTCTCTCTCTTGTTTTTTTTTAGAGAGAGAAGCTGTGGGTATGGCGGGGGGGGGGGGGGGGGGGGGGGGGGGGGGGCGGCAGATGGACTAACCTAGCCGAACAAAAGTTTCTTATATTTCATCCTTTGCTGCTCATTGAAGTGAGCATCTATTCGTTCTTTATCTTCTATACACCAAGATGGAACTATTTCATTATTTCCTCCCTAAACATCTCTACTTTATGCTAAAATGAGTGCATCACGCGACTGCACCATCTAGCAGCAGCAGAATTGCATTTCAACAAAATCGGAGCCGTGAGATCTAAGGACCTATTCTGGAAATTAGTTCAAATTTATTAAAAATTAGATTGGAACTAAACTGGAACTTATTAGGCTAATTCAGGTCAAACTTGAGTTTAAAATTGAACTCGATTTGACTCAAATTGGGCTGACTCAGGTTTGATGCGGCTTAGCTACGCTAATTCAAAAAAAATTAGACTCGGATTAACATTGATTCAAATTGAATCGAACTCGATGAGGCTCAATCAACTCGATTAAATGTGCTCAAGGTCAAATCAAGATAAAAAATAAGGTAAAAAAACCTAACATCAATAGGTGTGGTGAACAATGGGTGAGCCATACTTGTTGGCGTTGACCTCGTTTTCTCTAAGAATGTACAACCCAACAACCTATGTATGAGACTCACTAGGAAGATGCAATCCAACAATCAACTAATTAGAATAGAGAAAATACAATCACACAATAATCATCTAAAAAGTGTCCCACCATGCTATGATCACCCAATCACACAATGCTCATACAAACATGCAATAATGGGATGATCATTCATTCATATAACCATCATCAAATCACACAATAGTCATACATTCCCATGATCTCATATAATCAAGCAATTATCACATATTTGTGTCACAATCAATTAAATATATAGCAATAATCAAGTCATAACATAATTATGCTATCATATAGTAACCACACAAATATGCGATAATTATGTGATAATCATCCAATCATATCAAATTACATAATAACAAGCAAATGATCGTGTAATAGTCACCAATAATCATATAATTATTCAATGATCATGTGCTTACACAATAATTAACCAAACTTTATTATGATCCCATAATAATGCAACTATCATCTAATTATACAATGGTTACATGATTATGCAACAAACCTAAGTATACAACAATTATTCAATGTAATGCTCACATAATCATGCAATAGTCATCAAATCATGTAATGATCATACAATCATGCAATAATCATTCAGTCATACATTACTCACTCAATCTTGCAAATATGGTGGGACAAGAGGGAGAAAGAAACCTAATATTCTCCTGACCAAATCGAAACAAAAAAATGAAGGAGGCTCAACACTCACTAGACTAGTAGTAAGAGAGTTGAAAGAAGGAGATCCACAAGCTACCTAATCACATAAAAGAATAGGAGGGGATCTCATGCTCACATGAGCAAAATCAAAACAAAATCATAAAGAATTAAAGGAAATTCAACAATTATCTAGAACACATGTTTAAGATGATGCGATGAGAAAGGAATTCAATAATCACTTGAAAATCATACCAAATAGCAAGGAGTAACAATCAAATGAATGCAATGATAAAGAACAATCAAAGATAAAGAAATCATCTATTTGCCTGACCACATTGAAACAACAGAATTGAGGAAAGAAAAGGGGTCCCACATCCACCTAACTATATTCATAACTACGAATGAGGACAACTCAATGCTCACTTTCCATATTCAAAATAGCTAAATAATAAGTTAAAAAGGAGGGAGTTCCACATTCCCCTAACCATATTTGCAATGGCAAATAAGAATGGCTTAATACCCACCTGACCATATTTAAAATAACAAATAAAGAGCCCTCCCAAAGGCTAATGCATGCCTGACCATATTTGCAATAATAGAGAAAAAGGGAGAAGTGATCCAACATCCACCTGACTATATTCGCAACAGCGAATGAGGACGACCCAATGTTTACCTGACCATATTCACAACGGTGAATGAAAATGGCTCAAAATCTACCTAAACATAATTGCAACAGTGAATAAAGAGCCCTCCCGAAGTCTAATATCCACCTGACCATATTCATAATGGTGGGACAAAAGAAGAAAGTCCAACATTCACTTGACCATATTCACAATAATAAATAACGACAACCCAATGCCTGCTTGACCATATTTGGAACAATGAGACAAAAGCCTGACCACATCGAAACAACAGAATTGAGGAAAGAAAAGGGGCCCCACATCCACCTGACTATATTCGTAACTACGAATGAGGACAACTCAATGCTCACTTGCCATATTCAAAATAGCTAAATAATAAGTTAAAAAGGAGGGAGTTCCACATTCGCCTGACCATATTTGCATTGGCAAATAAGAATGGCTTAATACCCACCTGACCATATTTAAAATAGCAAACAAAGAGCCCTCCCAAAGGCTAATGCATGCTTGACCATATTTGCAATAATAGAGAAAAAGGGAGAAGTGATCCAACATCCACCTGACTATATTCGCAACAGCGAATGAGGACGACCCAATGTTTACCTGACCATATTCACAACGGTGAATGAAAATGGCTCAAAATCTACCTGAACATAATTGCAACAGTGAATAAAGAGCCCTCCCGAAGTTTAATATCCACCTGACCATATTCATAATGGTGGGACAAAAGAAGAAAGTCCAACATTCACTTGACCATATTCATAATAATAAATAATGACAACCCAATGCCTGCTTGACCATATTTGGAACAATGAGACAAAGGGTTAAGGAAAGGAGGTTCAACATTTGCATGATCATATTCGCAATGGCAAATGAGAATAGCTCAATATTCACCTGAGCATATTCATAATGATGAATAAAGAGCTTACCCCAAGAGTCTAATGCCTGCCTAACCACATTCGTAATAGCAGAACAAAAGAAAAGAAAAGTCCAACATTCACCTGACCATATTCACAATAGTGAATGAGGATGACCTGATGCCCGCCTGACCATATTTACAACAACAAAACAAAGGGTGAGAAGAGAAAGGGTTTCAACATTTGCCTAACCATATTCATAACAGAGAATGAGAATAACTCAATATCCACTTGATAATATTCACAACAACAGATAAAGAGTTTAACCTAAAGTCTAATGCCTGCCTGACCATATTCGCAATAGCATAACAAAATAAAAAGAAGTGTCCAACATTCACCTGACTGTATTCACAATAGTGAATGAGGACTATTCAATGTTTGCCTGACCATATTCAAAAATGGCAAAACAAAGAGTAAAGAGTAAGGGAGTGGCAAAAGGGACCTCTTAAATAAAGAAATCCACTAGAAACATCAAATAGACAACCCCTAAAATGGGTTTATCCATAGAGGAGAACCAACATGGAAGGAAGATGAATGCTCTCATGCAAAATCAAGGAAATCTATCATGACATCAATATAAGAAAGGGCATAACTGAATAATCACACATAGAAAGATCTAATGGAATGAACCGAACTAAGTAATGAAATAAGGACTTGAATGGCAGAGTGACTACCAAAATAAATGAAAAAAACCAAAAACTTGAATTGGATAGTGGCTCTAAAGAAAGTGAATAAATCAATAACTTGAATGGGATAATGTCTCTAAAAAAGTAAGCAAAATCAACAACTTGAATGAGATAGTGGCTCCCAAACAAGTGAATAAATCAATAACTTGAATGGGAGAGTGGCTCCAAAATAATTAAATAAAACAACAACCTGAATGGGATAAGGGCTCCCAAATAAGTGAACAAAACCAACAACTTGAAGGGGATAGTGGCTCCCAAATAAGTGAACAAATCAATAACTTGAATGGGATAATGGCCCCCAAACAAGAAATGGCGGCATATAGGATATCAAAAGAATAAATGTACACCAAATGATTATTTTTAAGCAAAAGAATCATAACTCAAAACAAACATGATTAAAAAGATAAAAAGAGTTTAATCAAGGAAAGGATCACATCATCCCATAAGAATAAGATAAAATCAGATGTTGGGGTCCAAAATTTTCATACATAAATTTTCAAAAGAATAAGGTGAGTATTTAAGCATACTAAATAGTGGAGACACTAAAAGAAGTTAAATACTCATCAAGTGATTGAGAAAAGCCCGATTTACATAAAAATCAAAGAGTGAAAATTTTATCAAAGAGTAAGAGCATTAATTTTTTAGAATGAAAGATTTTCTTCTTGATTATTTTGACCCTATTAAAATAACATATGGAACCAAATTTGAAAGTTTAGTAAGAAGTAATTTAACTTCATCTAAACCCAAAAAATTAGGGATTTAAAATTTGCTAACCTAAGTCAAGCTCCCTACAAGTTAAACTAGGCTCTCTTCCCTTAGATATATATGTTTTGAATTAAAATCTAGATCAAGAAAGATTTATATTAGAGAAAAAAATTAAATCTTCTCAATCTTCTTTCATGAAAAATTTTTTTATATCTAATAGAATATCATTGCATAATGATCAATCCAAATTCATGATTTCAAACTTAAGCATCAAAAATATCAAAGGACACATCAACTTTTTGAGATTTAAAGATTTACAAGATAGGAAAGCCATTTACACATTCATTTTAGGCTCATTTTGAGCCTCTTTTATAATTTTGGTGCACTTTTCACTTCTTTTGATCTTTGATATGTTTTGTGTATCTTTGATTTTTTACGCATTTTGCATTTTTTATTTATTTTTGATACACTTTGTGCATCTTTCATTTATTGTGCACTTTACGCATCTTTCACTTTAGTAATTAGCTTCCTTTCTAAATCTCTAAATTAAGACTTTCTCAGTTGTAAAATTATCTTTCAAACATAAGAGAAGAAAACTCACTCTCTTATACATGAAAAAAAATTCATAAAACAAATTCGATCATATCTTAAAAATGAATAACTTGATTAAGAAAATTAAGAATTAGATTTATAAGCAAGAAAAAGATGCTTATGAGATGGGAAATTGCAAGATAATGAAGAAAAATTTTATTTCTAAATCTAATTCCAATTTGTCATAGATTTTAGTTCAAAAATGAAATCCCTCCACACAAGGGATGGGAGAGAGAGGACATGCTCTTCTATGGGTCATCATGAATTTTTTCCTTTAAGTGTTTAGAAGAGTCAACCAACACTTACTTTATATTTTAAATAAAATAGAGGTAAATTTTCATTACAAAAATAAGTCACATACTCTTTAAGAAAAATTCTCTCAAAAGTTTTCCTTGTATTTTGAATTATTAAACTTTTCTCAATTTAACTTTTCTTTAGAAAATTTTGCCTATGTCAAATTTAAGGACCCCACCATTAAAAATGAAATCTAGATTCTTATTTGGATTGATATGAATCAAGATCAAGAATAAATGAGTTAAACAAGGGAGATGATGGAGACTAGAGTTTATGAAAGTATATGAATCATACAATCAAAAATAGAATATAGACTTTCATTTGAAATGATATAAGTCAATATTAAGTCTAAAAGAATTCCAACTAGAAATTGATATATTTTGAAATTTTGATTTGAGCAAGGAGAATTGAAATATATTGATATGAATTTGAAATTGAAAATTTATAGCAAATATCTAATAAACTCAAAATCTTAATTAAATCTTTATATTTTAAAAAGGTCTAATTGTCACTAAGGATTAAGAGAAGAGAATAGAGTAGAAAAGAGGAACTAAAACTAAGCACGAAACTAAGAATACCTATAGAAGAGAATAATACATCATCCAAAGATGGAGAAAGAAACTTAGGCCATCATGGTCACCATAAATTTATGGGTCTTCAAAAGGATTCTGCTCACGGGAACAGACTGCAAAGAGTATGATCGCACTATCTCATAGGAAAAAATGGTCATGGACATTTACACTCTACGTAAGCAGGCCAATGGAAGAGTAGATGGAGTCATACATATGATTAACCATGAAAGATAATAGCTTTCACTTATACACTTCAATGGATAATAATATGTATAACCCAAAATATCACTAGATTTTCCTCATTAGATATATCATATCGAATGAGCTTTATTTGATGTGGGGATGAATTTCCCACGGGTATAAGGCCCCGTGGTTAATTACATCTTATGCCTCAGCCTAAGAAAACTCTTGATTAAGGATGATTTATTATTTTTTTCTTAATTTGGTATATAGAGAAAGTTCGTAAATTTTATTCCAAAGAGGATAAACTCTTCTCTTTTTCCTTAGTGATGATTAAATCTTTTCAAATTTAAGATGTGATTAAAATTTTGAGTTTAAAAAATTAAATATGGAATTTGCTATGCTAGGAGAAATGACAAATTAAAAATCCATCAAAAGTGAAAAGAGACACATTAAGGGGTATATAATATAGGCTTATGCTTTCCTAGAGTGAGCTGCCAGCTAACATCCTAAACATAATCAATCGCCCTATAGGTATGCAAGATAAGAATGCTTTATCCTAAGGAATCAAAGATTTTTAGTTCAGAGGTTTAAATCAGGGATACATAAAATATGTAAATGAATTTATCTAATGTCATGTATGATGCAAGAAACTGATGCATAAATAAAAATATTATAAGGTCTACTGAAAGATAAAGTAGCCAAGCTCCATAATAACATGCTTGGATTTTTGCACGTATGAATAGAACATGCTTAAATGTGGCTATTTGTTATATTATAACTCCAAGTTTAACTATAGAATTTTAAAAGAAAACAACTTCCTAAGAAGGAAGGATTATCTTTTGGAGTCCTAGATAATTATACATTAAATCTTCACTTTTATAAGTAACTTAGATACATTCTACATTGACATTTTCACTTGAGCAATGCTGATATAATGCATGTATATAAAAAAGGTGCACTATGAAGTAAAGTATATAAAGATGTATGTATGACATCCAGAGTATATAAAATAAATAAACACACTAAGGATATCCTCCAGGCAAGGTTCCCGCATCACATAAAAAAAGAAACTATCCTAATAGTGCCCACTTTATATGGCAAAGAAGCGATGCACATGGCACAAATAGGCGGCTCACACTATAGGCCTATAATGGCCCTAATAGTCTCTAGGGCTCACAGAAAATGGGAGGGGGGGTATCACACCCAAAATTAAAAAAGGAAACATTCTAATTGTGCTCACATCATGTGAGAAAATTGCGATGCACATGGCAAAAATAGGTGGGCCTACACTACAGGACTGAAGTGACCGTAAGGATCTCTAGGGCTCACAAAAGGGGGCAAAGCCTTGACCCACAAGACTAAGGCTTCATTAGTGCACTAACCTAGGGTCAGTTAATTAAATATTATAGAATATATATTAAACTAAAGAGGTTAACAAAGTGTGAATGATGTGTAATAATTTTAACATATAATTAGAGGTCTTTATAAGAAGCAGAGATTATACCTGACCATAGCGTTTCCACTCAAAAGATCCCAAGCAAATGATCCCATTGATTTTCCTATACAAGATACATTATACTTACCCTAGAGAAGAAGGAGAAGCTTCGGTTGAGGTAAGGAAGGAAGGGAAGAAACTTCGGCTTCACTGGCCTCGCAGGAGAGAGGAAGGTGTCTCGGACTTCTTCCACCTGGAACATGCGAACGAGAGGGAGGAAGAGGGGTTTCGACCCTTATTCAAACAAAATGAGATCAAGAGGTAGGAGGAAAATTAAGGAGGAGCATGGTGCAAATGCCAGGAATCGAGGGAGAGAGAGAGCTGGAGTGCGAATGGGGGGAGACGAACCAACATACTCGAACAAAAGGGTCGTTTATTTCTTCCTTTGTAGCCCACTGAACTGAGCATCTATTCATTCTTTTTCTTCTACACATCAAGACAAAACTTTGTCATTATTTCCACCCTAAAACATTTCTTCCTTATATTCAAATGAGAGCATCACACAACTGCACCATCTAGCAGTGGAAGAATCGCATTTAAATGAAATCAAAGTCGTATGACCTAAGGGTCTAATCTACAAATTAGTTGAAATTTATTAAAAAGTAGATTGGATTTAAACTAGAACTAATTAAATTCAGCTCAATAAGGCTTGATCAACTCGATCGAATGTGCTCGAGGGCAAATCAATATAAAAAATGAGGTAAATAAATATACACAAGTATATATACTGAATCAAGTAATATAATGATTGAGTAGATTATCGATACCATTTTGAAGAATATTTACTTGAAAATATAAGTATTATCTACTTGAACTATAATAATTATCCCACTCAATTAAAATAATATTTTGTGGAGTTTTAATAACTTAATTTAAAAGAAAAATAATTAATAGAACACTATTTAGATAAATTATTTTAGATTGATGGAATTTAAATGCAATATGTTTAATAATAAATCCCCTTTATATTGATGCAATTCATATCATATGCATCTTCGACCGCTCAAGCAAGGGTAAAGAAATTAATCTCATCCAACTTCAATACTACTCTAACTTCCATAGTCTGTCACCCTATGAAAATCTTAACCCCCTTATGATAATTTATATCTATAAATTTGATGCATGACAAGCTCTATGCCTATGCTTGCATCATACATATCCAACATACCAGGTTGTGACTACTTTGTTATTTCTAGGCTCCACATTACACCTAATATTAACTACACATATGGACACTATGTGCATTAAATGAAGACCTTGTATATTGAAAATATCATGATATTATTGATAAAGATAATTCACTAGTAATCCATATGTTATTTACAACATTAATCCAAAACTAGAGAACTTAGCTAAACATAAAGAACAAGTGAAGCATATTCATTTTCATCGATTGCATAAAAGAAAGAAAGCAAAGAAGAAAAGATATCACTGAATGGGTTCAATGATCTCCTCGACACTGTTTGAACTTATAGAATTGCTTCTGCAAACACAAGACAGATATAATAATATATCCAGTACTTCTCTGAATTCCCTTAGGTGTTACTCTAAAGGAAAAAATCATAAAAGCACTTTAAGGACTGAAATTAAACAAGTGACTAAACTCCTCGACTAACATTATAGATAGACTATTTATAGAAAAAAAATATATAATAGATTTTTGCATTGCAACATTAAAGACACTAATAATGTGATGCCCATAAAATAAACTATTGCCGCAGCATTGAAGGATTTCCTTTGCTGTGGTGCTTGCTGACATAGACCTACTATTTAATGAATTAATGCATCACTTTATTGGTTGATCATTCCCTGAATAGTTATAACTATAGAACAACGGCAATGTTGATTATTGAACATTGTGTCATCTACGTGGCACTCCTTTAACTAGTGGCAATAAAATTTTGACACTACAACATAGTGTAGAAAGAGATTGGGTTTTGCAGTGCTAGGATAGTTTGCTGGGCTTTGTGGCACTAACTTCTTTAATGTTGCAATGCTATAAAACAGAGATTGGGTTACTTAATATCCATATTCGAGCACTTTGGTGTGGTCAATAATGGTTTATGGTGGTATTGTGTTTAGCATTGTGGTGCTATACCATACTTGAAAATTTTGACCCTTTTCTATATTTTCCTGTACAAACATAGCTAAAATAACCTATTTTCACTAAAAATTAACACATAAAATATAACATTATTTACACTTATCAAATCCTCCCCAACTTAAACACTAGCTTATCATCAAGAAAATTGTTTATAATTTTAATAAAGTTATTACCCAAAATAAAAAATTACATGATCATGCCCTGAATAGTTATAACTATAGAACAACGGCAATGTTGATTATTGAACATTGTGTCATCTACGTGGAACTCCTTTAACTAGTGTCAATAGAATTTGGCACTACAACATAGTGTAGAAAGAGATTGGGTTTTGCAGTGCTAGGATAGTTTGCTGGGCTTTGTGGCACTAACTTCTTTATTGTTGCAGTGCTATAAAACAGAGATTGGGTTACTTAATATCCATATTCGAGCACTTTGGTGTGGTCAATAATGGTTTATGGTGGTATTGTGTTTAGCATTGTGGTGCTATACCATACTTGAAAATTTTGACCCTTTTCTATATTTTCCTGTACAAACATAGCTAAAATAACATATTTTCATTAAAAATTAACACATAAAATATAACATTATTTACACTTATCAAATCCTCCCCAACTTAAACACTAGCTTACCATCAAGAAAATTGTTTATTATTTTAATAAAGTGATTACCCAAAATAAAAAATGACAATCTAAAATTACAGAAGTATATGATAATGCGTCATTGTATAGAATTAGTAAAACTGAATGAAATTTATACTTCTAGTTTTGAAAAATATCAATAGTTAAACTTAATCAATCATTCTTATGTTTACCAAAATTTAAATTTTAGGTTATGGATTTAATCTTTAACTTTTGAATATTTAAGTAAACAATTTAGTTATAATAATTAGATATAGTTGTACTTAAAACTATACTTTCATTAGTTTATCATCCCTTGCATTAGCTATTTCTCATCTTATCCTTTAGTTTTTCAATAAGATTGTATTTTAAATCTTAAGCTTTTACTGATACCAATTTTTGAATGAGCTTATCTATTTATTTTGAAATTTTTTATTTTTACTATTGTGATTCTTTTTCTTTTTCTTTCATGGAGTACATAATTAATGATTATGAATATCATTTTCTTATTTAGGATTCTCATACATTCTAAATAATTTTAATGCATGTACTTAATGAGATTACTGATTCCATCTTTAGGTTAGCTATAATTTCAATTTTTAATCTACTTATATCTTATTTTTAATACTAATCACTTCTTAAAGTTTTTAAAGTTAAATTTATAATGGTATAGCTTATAAATTCAAATAAGGATAATAGCTCAAATGATTGAATGATTAATTATTAGTTTTTCCAACCGATGAAGTATAAATAGAGTTCATTCAAACTAGGATATAGGGTTTTATTGCTTTCCTTATTTTTTATAATTTTTTAATTATTAATTTTATAATGGTTAATTAAATAATCAAAATATAAAAAAAATTGGATGGCAATAAAAATTTAAGCATGAAGAAAATTTTCTAAAGTGTAAATAAATATATGAACGAATATTACATTTACATGGTTTCATATTAGTGATAAAGAGTTTATAAAATATGTGTTTAAAACAAAATAATACATAACATAACATTAAACATAACACAAAGCCAAAATATTTCAGTTAAGTTCAACTACATAAGCCAATAACTTCCACCACTTTCTTCTTTTCTACTAAATAATAAAGTAGAGGAATAAAAACACGTGCACGTCCTTAAGAATTTTCCCTCCTATAATTACATGGTTTTAATCTATATCAATTGAGTTTAATTCTTTGCAAAGTCTTCTTTTCTTATATCACTATGACACCATTAAGAAAATTTTTAATAATAATGAAAGGACTAATCCATCAAGATTAGATTTTCACATGGCAATACTTTTCCTTACAATTAAATACCAACACATATTTCCCAGGAAAGAAATCATACAAAAAAAAATCTACCACCATGCATCTCCCTTATTTATGCCATATACTTCTTCTTATTTTCATGTAATTACTCTTTGAATTCTTTCAACTTAGAAATAATGGTAGAAGTGAAAAAGAATCCTTATTCTTGGTATGATTTTTATTTTAATTCTTTGAAGAAGATGATGTATGCTTGATTCTACCCATCGCTTAAACTTTTGATTTCTAAGAGAAGAAAGTATGATAGTCAATAAAGTGTAGGTAAGGACTGAAAAGAAAACTTCCTCCAAATTTGTTTTATAGATTTCAATGAGAGGGAAGTTAAAAAATTTTAAAATTTCAATCATTAAGGCCTATCAGGGTGCTATGGCGTTCAATGGCATCCAGCCACGATACTTGCTTCTTCTCTCCTAAAGTTTTTTTTTTAAAAAAAAAAATTAAACAAAACCTAGTCTCGAGGATAGGGTTACCTCCCTAGAAGTGCTAAGTTTATAGTCTTCAGCTAAACTGGATAGCTGACTATACCTATGATTGGGTTGCCTCCCAAGCAGTGCTAAGTTTATAGTCTTCAATCAGACTTACTTAGATTTTCTATTTGGATATGGTAGATGGTTATTATTCTTCAATTGGGTCCCATTTGTATCTTTTTCATTCTCTTTAGGATTAACTTCAGCATTAATGGGAAGAGATCTAATGGGTCTACTACTCACAGAAAATACAAGATGACTTAATTGTGTTTCCAAATTTTTAATTGAAGCAGCTTAGTTTTCTAATGGAGTTCTGAAGTCCTATACCACATTTTCTAGTGGTGTCTTCGTAGTTCCATACATATTGCTTTAATTAAATCTAGAAGGATTTGCTAGTCTTGGAATGTTATTTACTTGATTTTAATTATTATAATTTTTGCCTTGGTTATTTTGACCAAAATTCTAAATATTTCCACCATTATTATTTGACCAATTAAAATTTGGGTGATTCCCCCAAACAAGATTATATTTATTTTAACAGTGATTATTTTTAATTTTAATTAAATTTATATTTTTAATGTATTGGATATCATTTTCTTACATTGAACTTTATCTTCCAAATATAAAGATGAAAAAAAATATAAGCCTAAAGTGCTCACTTTCTTTGATATTGCGACAACTTTTGCAACAAAATAGATAAAGAATCATTTTTATAAACTCTAACAACTCTCATAGGATTCATATTATCCACGGGCCACTAAAAATTATTTATTATAATTTTTAATTAATTCAAAAGCATCTTCAAAAGGTTTTGACATCAAAGAACATCTAGCTACAACATCAATTATGGCTCTAAATGATCCTACCAATCCATTATAAATATTTGAATTAACAATCAATCATGTAAGGTTTGGTGAGGGAACTTTCTAAACATCTACTTGTATCTCTCGCAACTCTCATAAATTTATTCTCCTTCTATATGAGTAAAAGAAGTAATGTTATTTCTAGGCTTGACATTCCTAGAATGTGGGAAATACATTCATTAAAATTTATGGGCCAACTAATTCCATGTGGTAATAGTGCCTGGGGGTAAAGAATTTAACCACATTTTTGCCTTATCTCTTAGAAAAAGTTGAAATAATCAAAGTCTAATGGCATCATCAATAACACCTGTGCACTTAAATATTAATTATACAAATTTCTAAGAAACTTGCTAAATATAGGTTAGGGTCTTCAATGGGAGTTCCCCAAAATTGAGAATTTATACTTTCTGAATGATTGTAGGTTTTAATACAAAATTATTTGTTTGGATGGCAAGTCTATTTATGCTTTGAAAAATTTTGTTTACTAATAGGTTTGTAAAATCCTTTAGAGGTCTAGAATGGTCTAATTTTTTAATAGGGTTAGTTATTTTAAAAACATTTTTTGTGATTCTAAATTTAAAAATGGTTCACTCAATTTCATAATAAAAATGTAAATGTGCCTCTCCTCTATGCCTTAAAAGCATGCATATATATATATATATATATATATATAATATATATATATGCAATCAATAAATAAATCTTAAAATAATTAAAAGAATATAGTAGGACTAATTATGCAATTGATTCAATAATATAGTAAGTTTTTAAATAAAAATCCTTACCTGACAATGGTGCCAAAAAACTTGATAGTGTAGTGGAGTAACCTAAAGAATTGTAAAAATGATATAGGGCTCTATCAATCCTAAACAATGTTTGGTTATTCTTGATATAAAATTATATATATATTTGTATATAATAATAAAATTATAATATATTATATATATATATAATATATATATTATTTATAAAGCCCCACTTAATTATAACAAGCTATACATTGTCGAATAAATAAATAGCGATTAGAGTAGAGTATCAATCTCAAAGAAGTAAAAATATTTACTTACAACATTTTAGTAATGTCACTTATTCAATACAATATTACCCTTAATGAATTAAAAGAAATTTTGGTGTGAGATTCAGAATTATCTCCATTTAAAAATAAAAATTATTAAATTATAGACTAATATAGATAAATTATTCTGATTGGATTGGAATATTATATTCAAATTAGTTTCCTAATAATTTATCTTTTTATAATTGATATTATTTCAGAGCATATTGCAAACTGACACTCAGTCCAACAATGAAAGATATAGGATCTGATTTAAAACTCTTTCCAACCATTCAATACCACTCTAAACTCTGCATTAGTATGTCACCCAAGAAAATCCATAGAAAGAAGTTAAGGAAAGAGTGTACTAGAACCACCCCCCCCCCCCCCCCTCCATGATAATTCATCTCTATAAATTTTATACATAATAAGCGCTTTTGGCTATACTTGTATCATACCTTATTGTTCCTACTTTATTCCTAGGCTCCATATTACACTTATTATTAGCTACATATTAGGCCACTATGTGCATTAAATGAAGATATATTATATTAAAAATATTATAAAATTATTTATGAAGAGAATTCATTATTAAATCTATATGATATTTACACCATTTATCGAAAATAAGATAATTTAGCAAGACATGAAAAATAAGTGAAGTATATTCATTTTGATTCATTGCATAAAAAAGAAATTATAAATGAAAAGATATCAACAGATGGATTAAATGATCTCCCCTACACTCCTCCTCGAACTTATAGAATTGCTTCGACAAATAAAAGCTAAACACTCTAATGGAATGTATCAAGCTTTTCTATGAATTCCCTTTATTGTTACGCATAAGAAAAAGATAAAGAAGCCCTTTAAGAATTAAAATTACACAAGTGACTAAACTCCTCTACTAACATTACGAATAAACTACTAATAAAAAATATGGAAAATGGATTTTGGTGCCATAGCGCTCGAGACACTAGCACTGTAGCACACATAAAATGAACTAACACTGCATTACTTAAGGGATTCCCCCAATATGGTTCTTTCTAACATTGACCCATTATTTAATAAATTGATGAGTCACTTCACTGGCAGATCATGGCCTTAAAAGTTATAATTATAATATCAAGGAATTATTGATGGTTGACTGTTATGACATCCATGTTGAACTTTGTTTTTACCTAATCTTGATGTGTTTTATGGCTTTCTTTTTTTTTTCATTTTGTAAATGAAACTGTAAATAAAAAAATTGAAATCTAAAAATGAGATATTCTCTCCTAAAGAATAAGGAATAAAAAGGGGAGAACCTCATCCCTAGGATGTTCTTTTCTTTTGAAAGCATTTTTTTAGGATTGTTTTAGTCCTGGAGAGAAGAATTGAATAATAAATATAATATTTCAATTTTATAAAACATTTTCATCATTCAGAAGAATATAGAATTTGGTTTGTAAATTTCAAGGCAACCCTCGATTACATGTATTTATAAGCAGTATTTAAAGTGTTGTAATTAAGTTTCATTTTCTACATTGCCTTTTATTTTAATAAATCTATTTATATTGATAGATTGATTGGTGTGTTCACTATAAGGTGTAAAATAGATATACCTTTTTTTATTTTAGATTTCTTCTTTTCATGTGTTTTGCCGTGATATACAATCACATAGGCATTTATGGTAAAAATGTATCTTGTCCTTTAAATCCACCTTTATTTTTAATAATCATGCATGTAGTTTATTTATCTTCCATACAAATAAAAATTTCACACTTGTTATGGAAATTAAGAGTGATTTAAGTGATGTGTTGATCCAACTTTTCCAATTGGTATAGGGTTATTATGCTGCATGATATTTCTCAGAAATATGGCTTTCCATTTCCTTTATATTAGATTTGCATTAGAACATTAAAAGATATTTAAAAAGTATTTTCTTTTCATATTTTATGAACAAGTACATTTCATATTAGAGCTATACATATTTCGTAAATTAACAATAGCCTGCACATCTTGCATTTAATAAAGACAAAAATCATGATTTTAAAGGATTAGGCAATTCTTAACTCGCATTTCAATCTAGGAAAATCTAAGTCCAAAAGTGTCTGGCTTTCTTTTGAATCTTTCAAAAGAATTTAAGAATTTAAATCCCACCTTACAAATTTTTTGCATTTTTGTTAGATTATATTTGAGTCACTACCTTGTAGTGATTTAGCTTAGATTTAAACTTTGCAGTAAACTTTAAATCATAAGTCATCAAATTCTAGGAATACAATTTAGCTTTCTAATAAAATATCAATTCAAATATACAACTTTATCCCATTCTTAAATGCTAAAGTATAATATATGATAGACTGGAATATTTTTTACATTCTCAAATTCTTAGTGCTCACTATCTCTCATCCTTTCAGTTAAAAAAGGAACTATTCAATCAAGATCCAGTCCAATTTTAAAAAAAAAAATCCCAATCTCGTAAAACTTTTCCTAATCTCTGAAATTAAGAAAAATTCAACTACTCGTTATTTTAATTGAGAGTATTCTCAAGTATCCGCTTCTCGAGTTGTAATTAGTCATCAGGCATGCCTTAATGGGTAACTTGTAATTGTAGTTTAAAAAAACAAAATCCTATTTTAGTTTCATAAGGTTGGAGAAAATTCTTTGAGATGTTGACTTTTTTTAAAAACCCATTTTGATCTCAAATATTTGGTAAAATGTGATGTTCATCTTCCAAGAATATATGTTATTCTCTTAGTTGTATTTAACTGTATAACTGACAAATGGTCAAAGTATTTTCTCTTTTAAGCACCATTGTAGAATATCATGTTTTTCTTTTGAGATATTATATTAATCTCTTTGTTGAGTTTGATTATGAGAATAGAAACATCTAAAACTCGGTTTTGTCTTAGGATTCTCTTATTGGGTAATATGTCTGTCTTTCAAGATTGCATGATATTCTCTATGCATTACTTGATCATTAAAATGTGAGTTTTTTAAAATATGTGTGGTTTTATTTTCCAACAAAAGTAATAAAGTGAAATTCCACTAATCTTTAACCTATTTCTCCACCATTCTTGGCTAAATCCCATGAAATATGACAAGTAATGTTAAGAAAATGCTTATAACCTACCTTATTTGGCTCCTTATTTGGAATTATAGAATTTTAATTTATCATAAAAAAATTTTTAAAAATGGGGATAAGTTTAAAAAATGTGTTGGAGATGCCTTTTGTAGCAACCTTCTTAGCACTTCTCTCTCTCTCTCTCTCTCTCTCAAATCATCATTAAAATTTTTTAAGACAAAATAATTTACTAAACGAACAAAAATTTAGTTTAAAAAAAATTCATTGAAACATTTTTTGTTATATAGTACAATAATTTACATAAATGTTCATCTCTCTTCCACTGTCTCTTTTCTATTCTTTTTTCTTCTTTTCCCGCTATCTCATCCCTCTTCAAATTCCACTATAGAATAAAATTATAATTATTTTTAACCATTGAAATTATAAATTATTTAAGATATAACTATTACTAAAAAAATCTTACATTATTCTTCAATAAATGGACAAGCTCACATTCTTTCATTTAACTAAAATAGAGTTACTTTAAATAATTAAAAAATTGATGTTACCTTGTTTTTAGTCAAACATTAAATATTTATTTTCCAAAACAATTAATTTCAATGAAAATAATACTTTATAAATAAATGTTCCATTTCTTTATAAATTATAATTAATTAAATTATACAAAATATTTAAAATTTTGCTATTAATATGTATATTACACCAAGTTATAATACTTAATTTTTTTATTGGAAGTTGTATTATTGTAGCATAATTTTTGTTTCTTTATTTATTCTCTCAAAGATAATTTTATGAAATGTCACATTTGATCATATAATTCGGTATTGAGTTATAACTTATAGAAGAATTTACACCCACATATGTTGGCAAAAGTAGTCCTCCTCTGGAATGTTAACATTACATCAACATAAAATACGAGTTCCACGTTCATTTTGTCATGTTAATTATACTCACAAGAATAATCATGTCTTTCATCCTCGAATAAAAGTGGTGATAATGCAACACAAGTAACAGATAATAAAGTCTATGAGTTCATGTTAGTAAATGCCATTAGGCATATTGTGATTGTACACATAGAAGATGAAGAATTGCCCAAAGAAAAGTTTCATGTAGGTGCTCTTTCATAACTCTTCTTTTATGTTTCGACACCATTAAGCCGAGTGTACAGGTCCTTTAGTAATAAGTAAAATAATTACACACATAATTATATTGATAAAGAATATCATATATAGGCATATATTCTTCTTATAATTTTTAGGTCTATCTCATTGTAAATCGATCAAGTTTAAAATTGTTGCCTTATCATAGGTGAACAACTAATTATTGACTTCATAACTCCTTTATATTTTCAATCATTGTACCAATTTAGGTCAAATGTCAATAATGATATGCAACTTACTCTGCCACATCATATTTGCATTGCATAAATAGAGTCTAATATACAAGCATATGAAACCATTGATAGTGGTTAAAGAAAATGTTTAACTAAAGTTGTAGAAGGATATGGTGATCATGGAATAGATATGACTTTAACATAGTTTTTTCTAGTTATGTTTTACTTCAGTAGAATGCATTTCCTGATGATGATGAAATATACTCAATGGTAATAAATAATGAATTTATGTGATTGATACATACAAACAAAGAGCTAGATTTGATATATGCAATTTATTATCCATCAACCAATATAAACACAAATATAAAGGTGAAATTCTAGAGCAAATGTATGTAGGGCTAACTTGTTCAAGAAAAAAAGACCTTCTATGCTTTGACTAGATGGAATATTAGTAATCATGTCAAATATCAATAAAACTACTTTAAAAAGAAAATAGAGGTACTATTTAGTGCATGCACCATGACATTCTTCAATGGCCTTGTCACTAGCGTCTTTATGAATCTAAGAGCCAATGTTTATTACTAGTTTGGAAGATTTCACAATTTTAGAACCAATGTTACATAATATTTTATGTTGGAAATCATTTAATTATACTTCAAAATTCATTTTTTATGACATCACTACATTTTGTTATCAATAGTTCAAGCATAAACCCAAATAAATTATTACTTGAATTTAGTCCAAATTCAATATTAAAGTTACTTACATTAAAGTATGAGATGCACAAAAGAAAGCAATCATGATGATTTTTTTGAATTTATTAGGAGTTGTACTGCTAATTATTTGACTTGATGGAAGAAGTCAACATTTCCATGCTTAAGTTATATAGAATATTCAAATTCCCAATAATAGTATGTTTTGGGACATTTTTGGCATGCAAGTGTAAAGCATACTGTAGTGAGTAATGTTGTCTCTTCCTCAGCTTAGATTGCATTTTTTTAATTAGTAAAAACAAAGGGACACTACAAGAAGCAATTATAATTCATGGTGATTATGGCTCTTTTCTCTATGTTTTAAAGTTTAATGGTGCAAATATAATGAGTTATAATGATGGTTTTATTGATGTTTCAGAACCTATTTGAGATAGTTTATGTTTCAAAAAGATTTATGTATTGTTTATTGTAAATAGTATTGATTAGTATGTGGTTATAAGGAAATCTTCACATTTGTTGACTATTAATTTGAGAACTTTAAGAAAGGATTAGGGATACTAATTATTACTTAGTTTGGCTCCATCTATGATAAAATGTACTAAATAAGTAACACTGATGATGTCCACATTTTCAAATTGCGTATAAAAGATAGAAAAATTATAAAGGAGGCATATGACTAGTTAATGGATTATTACATCATGAAGTGCTTTTTAGTGCTTGATGGTAGCTACCAATATGGTACAATGGAAACAAATTCATTTCAATATTTCATTTGATTCTCATATGTGATACTTTTGATGTTGGATCTTATTTTTTCCCATTATTAATACCTTAATTTCTTATTTCTAAAAAGATCCAAGGATGTGTCATAGTGTCTATTATCTTAAGATCTTCCATTCATTTCTCATATGAAGATTGCTTTATTTAGGACTTAGAGTAATGTTTATAGATGTTTGAATCCTAATTATACTAATAGTCATTAGTATAAAATTTTTTATATGTTTTATAAGTATTTGTCTATAATAAGCCTCATCTTTGTCACATTCTTTGAGAGCATGATATTGCCACCCTCCCTGCTAAATGTTGGGACCCTACAACTTTTGTGACCCTATACATTACATTGAAATTTTACCAAAATAAAAATTATTATTATTATTATTATTATTATACTTTATTTCATGTGATACTTGATAAAGAGTCATGGTTGTATTATAATGTTATGATCATACAACTTATGTGACCCTAAAAATCAAATTGAAGCTTTACACAAGAATCTACTTTATGCTAAATGTTGGGACCAAACATATTAAAACTTTACAAAAAATATATATATATGATGCCTTATTTCCTATAATACATGATAAAGAGTCATGGTTGTCATATAATGCTGAATAAGAAGTTATCTAATTATTCCCTCACACTTTTTGGATAAGTGTCAGGAGGTTGATGACTCTAAGAGTAAGGAATGACATGGATGTGGCGCAGCTACCATTGGGTAGAGCTTATGACATTTATAGGAATATGTGTCATAATAGTGTGAAATAGACTAATTGTCTAATTAACACCATGTGTTTGAAAGTTTGAGTAGGTTGTTAGACCTTATTGAGCTATCCCAAGGCAACCCAAGAGGGGTGAATTAGTAATTTAAAATAAAAATAAATTCTTGAATTTTTAAAATTGTTTATAGGAAATTTTAGGAAAAATCCTTGAGTATGCAGTTGTTTTAGATATGACTATCTTAAAAGAATTTTCAGCCACAATAATTATAAAGTGCAAAAAAAAAAGTCTATAGAATAACACCATATTTATAGTCGTTTGGTCAATACAAGACTTACGTCCACTCCCTGTAGACTCCTTTCCAGGTATTGCACTAAATCAAAGTGATTCTCCTTTTACACCCATTGTAAGGCAGAGAAGCCCTTACAAATTCTCTTCCACCAACCTGGTGCGGCATAGTACGGGCATCCTTTTTCACCTTCCTCGTGTTGGCAAAGAACATTCGTCTTTTCTCACCCTCCTAGTGATGGAAGAGAACCTTCATTCTTTTTCACCCTCCTGATGAAGGAAGAGTACCTTGACTTAATGTTAAAGATCTTCTCTCAAAAACCTCCATAGGAGATGAGTAGAAATTTGAAAAAGACAAATAGATCTTCTCTTTGGGCAACCTTGCGAATTCCTCACAACTCCCCTCACATGATATCTCACACTTCATTCTCACATTTTCTTCCAAACTCTCACACTCAATGGCCACTCTCAAGAGAAAAATGTAGCAAAGGTCTCAACTAATAGTTATAGGACATCTTACATAGAAAACATAAGAAAAACCATCCATAAATTGAAAATTATAACTGAATCGACTTATCATTGTACAGTACGATCGTGGATTGTCTGTACAAATAGTTCAAAAATCTATGTATGAGCTTATATGAACCCTTTTTCATACACTGTTAGTCATCGATCAGTACGAACTGACATCATCTGGTACGAATAGTTCAAAACTAAATGTGTTCATTTGGTACGAGATGGTCCAAACCTTATTTCATAAACTATCAATCGTGTGTAGAACAAACTTTCTATAATACAAACAATATAAAAACCTATGAAATCATTTGGGACAAATGTGGAAGATCCCAATTTCGTAAACTTTTAGTCATCTGTATGAACTCACATTATATATATAGTACAAATAGTATAAAAATAAATGAGTTCATTTGGGATGAGCTAGTATGCACTTAATTTTGTACACTGTCATTCATTTGTACAAACTAATTTCATACAGTACAAATAGAACAAAATTATAAGATATAATTTGATTAATTATTTTTTGGAGGACAAACATGAAAAATCGTATAGTACGATTGGAGGTCATAAAGTATAATTACTTTTGAAATTTTTGGTTTTGACTCTCTCCCCATGTGTGTGTGTGCATGATTATCCAATTACAATCACGCTCTCTCAAACTAAAAAAAAATAAAAAATAATGAATTACAGACTTTATTACATAAAATCCAAATATATTATGTCTTGATGTCAGTATGGAGTATCATTTCCCTGAAATATTAGTACACATAAACACCAAACAAAACATATCTAGTATATGCTTGGTGAAATAATAAAATTAACTTAACAGTAATATTTTCCTATCATCAAATATCACATTCTCAATCTGGATTCCTGAGATGAAACAATCTTCTCATTTTTTATAATGGCAAAAATAATTATTGTTTGAGTCACAAATAAGATTATTTTCTCTTAAACTCCCCATCAATAAAGTTAAACATAAAAAATCATGGGGAAATAATAAATCGTCCCTCTTTTTTATTTTGGTTTTAGAGATAAACACAAAATAAGCTAGTATGACATTAATCACAAGAAAAAAAACACAAGAAAACAAAAACCATAAACATAAATAAATAAAAAATACAAAGCCAACAACATAAACAACACAAAAGCAAAAATATAAAAACACAAAACACACCCCAAAAAACAAACCAGAAGACTTCAAGCAAACAAAAATAATAACCCCCCCTTCCCTTTTTTTGACATCAAAAAAAAAATTTCTTGTAAAAGTTAGTTGCTATAGACATATCTCATATATGATAAAGAAGAGAATTTTAACCTATTTGCACAAAAAACATTAAAGTTATGATTGAAAAAGAAAGACTCAAATTTTAAATCAAAGAAATATTTAAATAAGAAAAGTTGAACAGGTCAATGTTTGATCTAAAAAGAAGAAATATAAAATGGAGTAATCATCACAAAATTAATTAAATAGAATTCTTATAGATTCAAATTCAATAGTTAAAATTATCGATTAATGCAAGGATTTTTCTAAAAATTTAATGTGGGCTCATTTTATGCTTCTTAACTAATAAGAATTATTTGAGTGATGAATATTGTGCATCATTTTTTTTGGGCTCATTTTATGCCTCTTTTTAAATTTGGTGAACATTACACATCTTTTCATGTTGGGCTCATTTTGTGCCTCTTTTCAAATTTTGCACACTTTGTAGAAAATATAACAAAGTAGAAATATAACCTACCAATAATACTCTACTCCCTCTTTTGACATCACCAAAATAGAGGACTGACTAAGCATAACATCAAAAATAAAACAAACATGATAATGAAAAGAAAAAAAATAACAAAGACTAAAACTAAAATAATATATGCTAAAAATAAGAAGATCCCTAATATGGTGGTACTAGTGGTGGTTCAAAGTATCGATGAATGGATGTAGATTGATCTCCAAACCATATAATTTCAATCTCATGTTAATTATGCTGCTCCGCGATGTAAGCATCAAAGCAAGTCTCCAACTTATCAAAAATCTAAATTAGTGTCTCATACTGAGAAGGCTGGTGTATAGCTGTTGTGTTGGAGCTAGTGTTGGAACACCCTTTGGCACAGGGTCCACAAAATGAACAACTAGGCGATCAGTGATAACAAGGACCTGGAATGAGCTTTTTAAAAGAATAATGGAAGATGTTCGTTTGGTGCAGGGAATTGAATTTTGTATCTTTATTGCCAGATTTGGCTTCTCTTATTTTTAGGATCTATAATATAGGTAAGATTTTCAGTGTATTAAATAATGATATCAGCTGAATTAAAATCAATTTTAGCCATGATAAAGTAGCTAGTGAGGGATAGAAGAGGTGTGATCTTTATCCAATCTCCAACTTTTAGAATGACTAAATTTTGAGAATTTCTTAAATGAATTATGCATCTTGAACTAAGGTTTTCAAACGATGAATATGGAAATCTATTGATGACTCCCTAAGGTTGGTGTTTATAGGGATCTAATTATTGTCCAGAAGAAAAGTTAAAGATTGATTTTTTCACCGATGGTAAAAAGGTGTCTATTTGGTCAAAGTCTTGAAAGGTGATCTCTACGGGCCTTCTATTGACATAATATTAAAAGGGAAGTACCCTAACTGCTGATTCAAAATCTATCAAAAATTCAAAAAGGAGCTCATATTTGAATGGAAATATGAGAGAAAGATTGATTTCAAGGGTGGTTATGAGCAAATAGATTAATTACCTTTAAGTTTAGGACTTACTTATTTATGATTTTGGAAGGGGTGATCCCTAAAACCACCCTTGAAATCAGCTAATTCAGGGAAGGGATCAACAGGATGTCTAGAAGAACTTCCTATCAAAGCCATTGAGCACTTTCCACTGGCCATTACAAAGAGTAGGAACTTATATTGGAAGGATTACTGAGAAGAGAATGCTTGTGATTCCTCCCTTAAAATTAAAACTTAACATATCAAAGAATATGATATGTGATCATACATTATGATATAAAACATTTAATATGTCTAGTCTGATCAATAAAAAATTTTAGTCATATTGTACAGTACGAACAGAAATGTATTGGACAATTATTATTAAAACGATTGTCCAGAGGCATCAACCTAGACAATCATTGATTGGTCATATCATACAATATGATATGATATTGTGTATCTTACTATAAAAATTCAATTCATTCAAATAGAAAATTCACACAAAATAGATCATAAACATAAATAACAATCATAAACAATCACAAAATAAAAACAAACAAAATTATTTAAGTTTATAATTTCCAATTCATCATAATTCAAGCTTGAATGTCTATAATGACTAATCTAGTCCTTAAGGCCCTAAAGATTTCATAGGTAAGAACTTTTGTAAAAAAAATATCTACCAGTTTATTTTTAGTAGTTATATGATGTAACTCTATATCTCCCTTAGGTACATGATCCCTAATGAATGGGTGTGTAATGTCAATGTGTCTATTCTGGGAGTGTTGGATTGGATTTTTTGAGATACATTTGGCATTAGTGTTGTCACACATGATTGCAATAATGCTGATAAAGAGTCCAAGGTCAAGGATTTATTATTTAAGCAAACAAAACTTGAGCAACACAACTTGTTATAGTTATGTATTCTGCTTTAGTGGAAGATAGGGCGTAGAATTTAGTTTTTTACTCGACTAAGAGACTAAAGATTATCCTATTAATTGATAGGTTTCCAGAGGTTCTTTTTCTATCAACTGTGCAATCTGCAAATCATGAATCAGAATATCCTATAATTTCAAAGATGAGCTATATCTAGGATACCATATTCCTAGGTTTTTGGTTCCTAGATGATATCTAAGGATTCTCTTAATTGCACTCAAATGCGATTCTTTAGGATCAAGCTAAAATTTTGCACATATACATACACTAAATATCATTTATGGTCTATTAGCAATCAAATAAAGAAGTGATCTGATTAACCCTCTATTTTTTTTCTGATCAACTAATTTTTTATTGGGATCCTTATTTAGTTGAATTGTAGAGCTCATAGGAGTATTAATTGCCTTAAAACTATTCTTCTCATATTTTTAAGGATATATTTTATTTGGCTAAGAAAGGTTCCGTCATCCCTTTGCTTCATATTATATTTGAGAAAATAGGTAAGCTCTCCCATCAAGCTCATCTCAAACTCCTCACTCATTATTTTTTAAACTTCATCACAAAGATTCTTATTTATGGATCCAAAAAGTATATCATCAACATAAATTTAAACAAAGAGTATCTATTATCCAAGTTTCTTAAGGACTAGGGTGGTGTCTACACTACCCTTAATAAAGGCTTTATCTAGGAGAAATGTGCTCACCACATACTAAGCTCTAGGTGCTTACTTCAATCCATATAATATCTTCTTAAATTTGAATGCATGATTAGAAAATTGATAGTTCTAAAAGCTTGGGGGTTACTCAACTTATATATCTATCTTTATCGCCCAATTTAGGAAGTCACTCTTAATATCCATCTAAGATAACATGAATCCTCTAAAGCAAGCAAAGGCTAATAGTACTTTAATTGTCTCTAACCTAGCTAAATTGATAAAGGTCTCTTCGAAGTCAATTCCTTCAATATGATTGTACCCTTAACTACTAGTCTAACCTTATTTCTAATCACTATGCCAGAGATTCATTTTATTATTGAAAATCCACTTAGTTCCTACAACATTCTAGTTCTTAAGTCTCCTAATCTCCTCTTAAATATTATTCCTAACAAATTGATTTAATTTTTCTTGCATGGTTAGGATCTAAAATTCATTATTTATAACTTGATATATGTTTGTGGGTTCTAGCATGGAGATGAAAGCAGAGTGGCTAACCTTTTTTCTAAGTCCATGCCTAGTTCTTAATCCTACAGATGGATCTCCTTTGGATTACTAGACGAATTTCTCCAATCTCTGGGTAATGGATCTTGAGCCTCTACTCTGTTTTAAGTTAGATATATTCTAATCCTTGGGTTTCTTCCAGCACTTCTTCTTCTTCTGACCCAGACTCAACAGATATGTCAGATTCATCAAATACTACATAGGTGGTCTCGTCTACCACTATTATCCTCGTATTGAAAACTCTATAGGCTTTACCTACATATAAATATCCTTAAAAAACTCCATCAAATTTAGGATAAAATTTTCTTAATAGATATTTTTCATTCTTTAGAATAAACACCTTACATCCCAAAACATAAAGGTGAGAGAGATTGGGTGTTCTTCCTTTGAATAATTCATAGCGTATTTTATTCAATTTTGATTTGACATTAACACTATTCAGAACATAACAAGCTCTATTGACTACTTCATCCAAGATATATTTAGGAAGTTCATATTCTGCAAGCATGTCTTTAGTAAGTTCTACCAAGGTTCTATTCTTTCTTTTAGCAACACAATACTATTGAGGGGTTCTTGTTGCTAAAAAATTATGTTCTATTCCTAACTCCGGGGTCGCCCTAGCATTAACACCATTTCTTAAAGGATTCATGTCATTATTGTTCGACAAATTTTACGTTGGCTGTCGACTACCTAACGCAACCCTCCACTTTTCTCATCCAGGACTTGGGACCTGGCAACGGCAGTGTTAAAGGATTCATGTAGCCGATCACTTCATGAATCCATTTGGAGAATGTCCTTATAGAAAAATTCAAAATTATCATTTTCAAATTCCCTACCACGATCACTTCAGATAATTAGAATTTCACAACCTAATTTCTTTTGAATCCATTTGGAGAATGTCCTAAATTCCTCGAATGATTTAATTTTATGTGATAAAAATCTAATATAAGTAAATATTAAGTAATCATTAACAATCACATATCCATATAATTTCCCACCTGAGATAGCAATGTTAGCTAGTCCAATAGTTCCATGTGAAGGATTTCTAAAGGTCTACAGGTATTGGTGTCCTTGATTAAATAAAATGAAGTTCTGATTTACTATCCTACTTGGATGGCATCATGAAGATGATACTTAGAGAATTATAGCTTGGGTATGGTTCTTAGTAGGTCCTTTTGGGTTATTTTTCTGAGAGTTTTCACACTTACATGTCATAGCTAGGATTCATCAGTAATTATTTTCAAAATTAAGGGACTAGCATAAATAATACAATTCAAGTCAAGCATATATACACTATTACCAATTATATATGAACATGCCACTTTATTGGTGGCATCATCTCCAAGTGTAACTTTGACTCCTATCTTGGCCTCTAGCATGAAGAACTGCTTCATTTCTCAAGTTTTTTGCGTTGAGCATCCGCTATCTTAGTACCACATATTCTCACTAGGATTTTTGTGAAAGCATTCCTATAAATTCAATTAATGGTTAGATTTGGGAACCCAAGTGAGTTTGGGTTTAGCTTAAGCTTTTATGAATGACTTGTATGTATGATGTGTTATAATGTGGGTGCTTTAAGCCTCCACACTAAATGTGTCCTACGGTGTATTGTGCATGTATAGGCTATGTGAACTAGCATGGCATAAGATTAACACCTAATACTGGGGAAAGGATTAACTAATCTATGTAGTTTGGTGCCTCTTTCTAGGGGTATAAGATTCATGCAGTTATGAGGGGTTATACCGTTGTATCAATAAGTGATGGTTTATTATTTTGGAGTGTATTGACTTTTACTTTTAAAAATTCATTTACATTTTCAAAGCTTGTTGCTTCCAATTTCAATGTATGGTCAATATGATCTAATTCACTTGAAAATGCTTCTAATTATTTGTATGAATCTTCTAACTCAAGATGCTTTAATTTCAATGATTCATGAGTATTAGTTATATCATCATGCTTCTTATTTAAAGCATCATACTCGTCAAGTAAAGACGTGTGCTCTTTATATTATGAAGAATGTTATACTCTAAGGTTATCATGCTCTTTTTGTAAACTTGAGAATTCAAAATTTAAACCAATATACATTTTCTTAAGTTTTCTATATGCATTGTGAAATATTTCAAAAACTTTAAATCATTAATCACATGAAAGCTCACATATCTCCTCATGATCAGAATGATTAAAATTATTATATGCTAAAAGGCAGAGATTGGTTACCTCCTCGTCCATTTTTTATTATGATGAGTTCGAGTATAGTCTACCCAAAATGCCTTTTACATCCTTTACTTCTCCTTTTTGGATTTAGTCTTCTCCTTACCCTTCTCCTTTATTGGGTGAGCTTTTAGATTTGGGAAATATGTTCTTAAGTGGTCTGGTTTCTTGCATTCAAAGCAAATGGTATCATATGATGCTTTGAAATTTTTGTTTGTTTTATCTTTGTTTCACTACAGATGAAATATTTATTTTCTTTTCAAAAGGCTTTTAAATTGATGTGTCATCAGTGCTATGTCATCATCTTCCTTAGCAACATAGCTGTCACTTTCGAATTCAGTTTCTTTTAGTGTCACCACTTTGTCTTTTCTCTTATCTCTTATATCCTTCAATCTCTGACTCAGACGTTTCTCAAAGGCAATAAGTTAACCTAGCAAGTTATCTATCGAATAACTATTAAGATCTTTTTGTTCACAAATGTAAGTAACCATAGCATCATAATTACTAGGTAGACATCAAATAATTTTGTTCTTTTTTAGAATTCGAAAGCTCTCTACCTGAAGCATGTAGTGTTATCATGATTTGAGTGAACCTAGTACACATGTCTGAGATGGTTTCATTAGGTTTCATGTAAAAAAGTTCATAATCATGTAATAAGAACTTCAACCTAGATTGTTTAACCTCACTAGTCCCTTCGTATGTAATACATAGCTTATTCCAAATGTTCTTTCCTATGGTTTAGGTAGAAAATCTCATGTAATCATCACACTTAAGAGCACAAAAAAATAATTTAAACATCTAGCATTTAGTTGAGCTAAATGCCTATTTTCATTACTCCATTCATTAAACAGTACATCAGTTTTAGTGTCATTAACAAAATGAGATGGTGCAAAATAACCTCCTTACACCAAAAATCACATGAAAAAATAAATAGATTACAAGAAGGTAAACATTGGGATTTTCAAAAAATTAAATGGTATTTTATCAAATAAAGGTGGACAAGTTATAGAATAACACTCTGTAGTATAACTATTAATGATATGTATCATAGATCATTTTTCTCAAGGTTTTCTAAAATACAACTTATGAGAATTGCTCTTACACCAATTGAAAGTTCAATGTAGGATGTTAATCCTTAGTGACCTATCCCTGGGCATACCAAGAGGGGGGTGGTGAATTGGTAGTTTAAAAAAAAATATTAAATCCAAAACTATATTTTTTGAATTTTTAATAACTTAAAAACAAATAATATTATCACCAGATGAGGAAGCAAAATTACAAAACAAAATTTTTTAATTATGGTGATAATGAATAGCTCAAATCAATATATCATAAAATAGATAATTTTTTACCATGCAATTTCTAGAAAATGAAAGTGCCAAAAAGTAAATTGTAGGTAAATAAAATTTAGAAAGAACAAACCATAATTTTATGCAGGTTCGATCATGTAAGACTATGTCCACTCCCTGGAGTCCTCTCTGAGTTTTTCACTAAAACTTTAAGGTCTCTCCTTTTTGCCCCATAACTTGGAGGAGAAGCCCATACAATCTCTTTACCAACCCAATGCAGCAAAAAAACTTGTCATCTTTTTCACCCTCTTGGTGAAGGAAGAGAACCTAACACTCATTTTTTACCCTCCTGGTAAAGAAGGATAACCTTGATGGTCTTTGGGCGAACTATCTTCTTTCCAGAGCCACCTAATAAACCATGCAAGACATTCAGAGGAAACAAGGCAGAAACTTGCTTGGAGCAACCATTTCAAAATCCCTCACACTCCTCCCTCATACAAAAAATTCCTTTCTTCTTCCCGTAGCTCTCCAAGATCTCTTCTCAAGGCTCTCTCTCCAGAAAACCCAACATCCAACGATCTTGATTTCAACATTTCAAGCATCATCAAGTACGATTAGTTAAATGGACTTGGATTAGTTTAATTGACTTGGATTATTGTCCCATATGACGGGTGGCGAATAAATATACGAAGATCTGGTCATATACTAGAGGGATAGTTTATCAAAATCAAAATTATCATTACGAAGGCACATAAATCATTAAAGACATATCACATGCCCTATGATTGAGTAAATTGTTGTATAATGATGCTATATATTTTAATTGCATCTAAAATCTGAATGTTCTCCAGTGATCAACTTTATGAGTTATGGGTTTTAAAGAACATGTGATGGAACACAAAGCTCTTCGTTAGCAAGGTGATTTTAAAATTTCCCTTTAGGTAATCTTCCTCCCCATGTTCACGGGTGGATCCCTGCTCAATTTAGTAAATGTTTATCTAGCGCATGCTTTCCCATCCCAATGGTGTTGTCAGTGGTCGAAGCCTTCGACATTGCAAGCATAAGAGGTTGAAGCCTACGATCCTTTCTCCCTCTCCCGATCTGAGATCCATCTCAGTGCTTTCGCCTAGCCAAAGCACTGTAGTATTAATTTGGCTTTTTACCAGGTTTAATTATTATTTTTAAGGGGATTTACATACATACCACTTTATTTTATGTTATTTATGTATCTCACACTCAAAACATTAATATTACATGCCTACAACCCATAGAACAAATTTGGATGTATGGAATGAAATATTAAAGTTTATAAGTTGGTATGAATGGTACAAATGAATTATAGGAGTGATATATTTGATATTAAAGTTGTATAAGGGCGGTAGATATGTAATATTAATATTTTGGATGTTAGATATGTAAATAGCATGAAATAAAGTGGCATGTACGTATGTAAATTTCCCTTATTTTTAGGCTCCATTATTTTAGATGAAAACACATGTCGCGCAACAATGAAATGGGGTTGTAAGTGTGAAAACGGGTGTAGATTGGTATGGGAGTCTGATTGATTTATTGGTGCTTGTTGGAAACAGAACGAGCTTTTGTGGAAAGAAGAGAAAGGTGCAACACTTGGCAAGAAAAAGTAGCTAGGATGAGAGATATTTGAAAAAAAATTATAATTACTTTCTATAATTATTAAATAAACTAAATAATTATATCTAAATATTACAATTACTATTTATATAATTAGATTCCAATTTATAAAGTAATTTATGATATCTTAAAAAAAATATCTCTTAACGTGATGAAAGTAATCTAATGAGTGAGAAAATCAAAGTTAAAATATTTTTGGATTGAAGCATTTCTTTGTGTAGAAGCGTTAAGATTATATTTTATTAATTCAAAGCATTTTTATTCGTGATTTCCTTTCTAATCTCTTTTTTTTATTCGTGAATACAAGTAAATTTAATTTTTTATTTAGAGCATATTATATGTTGGGAGTGCAAATGTGGTATTGTGAGGATTGTGGTGGTGGATGGTGGTAGAGAGGTTGCTAGTATCGATGCGTGGATTTGGTAGTAATGGTGGTTGCATAAGTGATTGTAGCAATGTGGTCGAAGTAAGAGTGCAGCAATCCGTATAAGTGAAGGTTCCAATGTGATGGCCAAGGAAGGTCAATGTGCAGTGTAAGATTTTGAGTTTCAGTGCATGATAAATTTTTGAATTTCTAAATCACTAAAATATTTTTAGAGTGCATAAAAAATGAACAAATTATTAGTTTTAAATTTCTCAAATAATATTTGCATTTGTTTTTAAGCCAAACAAATATTTAAATTTTTTAAATCTCTCCATTTAAAATGTAGTACACACAACCCCCTTTAACCAATCAGTCCATAAGTAAGTTTTATTAATAGAAAATTATAAAAATAATTATTTTTATATAAGGTACTTAAATATTGATATAGGTTTTCTTTAATGTTTTTAAATATTGATTCGATAATAAAGGGATTGCACATCAATGCCAGAAGAAACCACAAATACCTTCTGATCTACATGATAGTTTTGATAATCAGAATACATGTGCTCATCCTACTTAATATTCAAATTTTGGACCATATTATGTTGTTATCATGTTTTTTTCTGAATTTTAGTTTATGCATATTTTAAATTTTTAGTATTTAATTTTTTATTTAATGAGTTTTCCCATCCTCAAAAATAAGGCTGGATTTGCCCGTGCCCATGTTTATGAGGCCTGCCCATGTTTATGAGGCCTCCTTAGGTGAATGCTAATAAGAATCCTTCTTACATACCATGTCAATTAACTCCACTAACTAATTGAACTATAATGAATTACAACTTGTAATGAAAAAACCATAAAATTTTATCTCATTTTTCATAATCTTCCTTCCATGAATTGGTATATAGCCTTTTTCTCAAAATCAAAATATTGATATTATTAGTTAAGTATTTAGAGCTTGATGATAAATCTTGGTCAAAAGTTTTTTTATCATAATTAAGAGTGATAATTAACCATAAGGGGGTACGTTTATGAGAAATCTCTAATGAAAATATAAAATTCTATTAAAATGATGATGAAATTTTGACTAGCATCTTATTAGATATCCAGTCTATTTTTTAAAAACTTAACCTAAAAAGGTACATATATTATTAAAGTAGCTCAATGTCTCATATATAGAAGGTTCAAAGTAGATATAATATCCAAAATATCAATATACACTATAATTTAAGCTTGGAAATAAGAGCTAAAATTAAATAATAACCAGATCCATTGGTCGATTATAATATAAGGAAAAATATATGTGATTATTAACAAAATATGTTAAAAATTTCTAAAATACTACTTAAAATATGAATTTTGTCATGTAATGATCTATTAATCAGCTCTTTCATTTTAAAGATTTGGTTGGAGGCCAAGCAAGATGAAAAGACTAGGTTGAATGTTTGGATGAGGCCCCATTATTTTAAGGACTTGAGTAATTTTCGGATTTATGAAAATATTAAAAAATAATTTCAATGAATTTAATAGCAAATTGTCATTATTCCGGTCATAAGTGTTATGGAATCATAGCTTAAAAACTATTGCCTCCATGGTTTTCAATATTCATGTTATAAGGGTTTTGGAATAGCACATCGTCATATTCCTAAATGCTGAGGTTAGAAGCTTGCATGGTTGTCAAGAATTAATTTTAATTATGGCTTCGCTTGGGGCATCTATTTAATTATTTTTGTTGTAGGCTAGAATATACGCGGCGATATAGTTTTAATCTTAGCGTTATACGGATATCCAGCTCACACACAGAGAACACAAGATTTTTACATGGAAAACACTTGAAAGGGAAAAAAACCACGGGGCCTAACCCAGTTGAAAAGATTTCACTATAACTTGAGTTGGTTACAATGGGCTGACTCGCCTTTGAGGGCGATCAGATTATAAGTAACAATTGTACAATAGAAGTTTGGGTGCCGGGTAATGGTCTGGTAGGACTTCGGGCCTTAGATGATGATCTGGCAGAACTCTAGACTTTTGGTGAAGGCCTAGTAGAGCGTAGTGAAAGTTTGTTAGGGATGTTAAGCCCTATAGAACTGGCCCAAGGCTAACCAAGAGGGGGTGAATTGGTATTTTAAAAATTCTTTAGGCAAAGCACGAGTACAAACCAAATCACCACAAAAAATATGCAGAAGAAATAAATGCGGAAGTAGTAAAAATAAGAACACAAGGGTTTATAGTGGTTCGGTCAACTCGACCAACATCTAATCCCCGGAGGCGCCCTCCGAGTATTGCACTACAATCGTGACTCTCCTTTAGCCCCCACAACTAGGCGGACAAGCCTTTACAAACACCTCTTTTTGCCACTCCCGGCAAGGCAGAGAACCTTCCTCCTTTTGCTTCCTCCTGAAGCAAGCAGAGAACCTCGATCACTCGCTGGAACTTGCCTCTCCCAACCCTTCCAAGGACAAGAGACTCTAGGGAAAAAGAAGTGGAACAATGCTTGGAGCAACCCTTGTGAATCCCCTCACAAGCTCCCCCTCACAAGATCCTCTCTCTCTCTCCCTCTCTCTCTCTCCTTTAGATTTTCTTAGGTCAAGATAGCAGCCAAGGATGTTCAAAAACATTGAACAAGAGCTCTTAAATAGAAGAGCTTCAAAGGAGCTCATTAATTGCAAGTTGCCGACTATATTATCTAGGATGATATTGACATCGTCCTGGCCGATCAGTATAAATCCCATGAGATTGGCCAGGACATCGCCTTGAATGGAAACTAGACAATTTAAAATTGGCTTGATCATCCCAGATAATATCACGATCGTCCATGCCGATTAGTTCAAATCAGAGGAAAATCATACAGAGCATCGCCCTGAATTTGTGCTGGCCGATATTAACTGTCCAGAAGTAACTAAGGGTTTTTGAATAGATCATCCTGGCCGATCCTGAGATCATCTAGGATGATGTGATCGTATCAATCATCCATAATTACTTCCTTGATTTGTCTGATTAATTAAAACATAATTGTGAATATCGTCCAGGCCGATCAAAGATCATCCTGGCCAATTTCCAAAAATACAGAATACCATAATTGTTTATGGCGGTAATTTCTTTCTGTTTTGATCCTATCATCCAGGCCAATTTGCTAATGACGGCTGCCTTAATTAAAAACCCCTTACTAGAATTTCTATTTTAAGCCAGATCGTCCAAGATGATGTAAATATCGTCCTGGCCGATTTGAGTAAAAACAGAAATTCTAAGTCTCTCAAGTGTGTGTGTAGGGTTACTTTGCATTAGTCACACCAAAGATTACAATTGACTCAAGAGGGAAAAAATAAAATTACAGACTGAATCAACCCTAATCTACCTCATCTTGAGCTGATTCTAATTTTTGTCTGATTTTTGGGTCCTAAAAAGTCAATAGAGAAAAAGGTAAGATTTGTTTGCTAACATCAAAATCATAATCTAAAAATAGATTTGTAACACGTAGGACGTTCGACAAAGACGAGGGCCTCAGATGGTGGTCCGACGAAGCATAGGATGTTAAGTGCTGGTCCGGTTGAGCACAGGGCATCAGGTGATGGTCTGATGGAGCAATGGCGTTAGGCAGTGGTCCGATGGAGCACAGGGCGTCAGGTGGTGGTCCGGCGGGATGACAGCATTAGGCGGTGGTTTGGTGGAGCACAGGGCGTCGTGTGATGGTCTGATGGAGCAACGGCGTTAGATAGTGGTCCAATGGAGCATAGGGTGTCAGGTGGTGGTTCGGTGGGACGACGGCATTAGACGGTGGTACGGAGGAGCACAGGGCATCAGGTGGTGGTCCAGCGAAGCAACGACGTTAGGTGGTGGTCCGGTGGAGCACAAGGTGTCAGATGGTGGTCCGGAGGAGTAACGGTGTTAGGCGGTGGTCCGGTGGAGCACAGGGCGTCAAGTGGTGGTCTGGCGGATGTCCGGCATTGGTGGAGTAATGGTGGTTCGTCGGAACTCCGGCGGTGGTCCAGCAAAACTCCGGCAGTGGTCGAGGAGGCTAGGAAGTAAGAGCGATCTTCGATCTCTCTCTTTTTTCCTTAGGCTCAGGGGTGTTCTTTCAAGAGGAGAGTGAGCTCTATTTATAGATTTTGGGAATGGCATGGCCTGTAATTAGGTGGAGGATCAAGGGTTAATTGGGAGTGGTTGGATGGACGTCCGATCTTGAATCCCTTGATCATGAACCGTTTGATGGATGTTTGAATGTCATAGTGATGTCGGAATACAGTGATCTTGTGCTCGTTGGATTCGTCTTGTCAAGCCGCTCGATTAGACTATAAGTTTGTTATGTTTGGAAGCTGTTTGGTAATCCAAATCATGGTTTGAACTTTCTAACAACACTTCGGGTCCTTGGTTTGGATGCATTTGGGCTTGGATTGGGTCAAATTTGGTGTCGTAGGGTTCGTATTTCCAAGAAGCTCAGTTCTACTATAAGTTTACTGAAATCATAGTTCAGATGCACCTGATTTTAATTTCGGGAGTTTCCAACTTTATTTTTCCTTAAGATTTGTGCTTAATCATGATAATTTTTGGTTGATGTATCAGTTGCCCCCTTATTTTCAGACATCGAAATTCCATGAGTCCAAAAATATGCATTGCTACTGGTGGGAATTTTTTTGTGTGATGTAAAACTTGAATGTAGTCTGATTGTGGACATAGAGGTCCCAAATCACTTTAAAAATGTCAAAATTGAGTCCGGAATATCGAAAAATAAGTCCGAGGACCCCAAAAATGTCTGATTTGACCTTTTTTCAGACTTAACTTTGAGCCAAAATACATTATATAATTTATAATATAAATAACAAAATAGGTATATTTATATCAACTCTTCCTTAGTGGATGAGTGGTAAACCTTTTGTTATCCATTCCCAAGGTCTTGGGTTCAAATCCAGGGGAATGCATGGATTTTTTGTGCTGATGACGTGGTAGTGGCATGCAGGACGGATCGATGCCATGGTACCCATAACCTGTTGGGTCATGGCTGATGTGGCCATGACACAGATCATGGTTGAGGTGGCACCCATGACCTATTGGGTCATGGCTGACGTGGCCAAGACATGCAAGAACTTGGGTGACATGTCCATGACACGCAGATTGTGGCCGACATGTCATAAATAATCTATTGGGGCATGGATGATGTGGCAGTGCCATGCAGGATGGATCAATGATGTGGCAATGCCACACATGATAGATCGATGACATGGCACGCATATACAGGGTGGGTTGATGATGTGGTGCTTATGTGGCGCTAATGTAGCTGATGACATGGCACCCATTTTTTTACCCTTCCAACTCCTCTCTTCCAATAAATAGGCCCCCCCTTGGACCTAATTCTTTGCACCTTCTCCTTCTCCTCTTTTCTCTCATTAGAGGCCTTCTCAGCCCCTTGAACAATTGGTATCCATTGTCCAACAGCAGGGCCCCTCTTTGCGAGAAAGAGTCTTCTTCCTCTCTTCTTTCATTAGAGGCCTTCTCTGCCCCTTGGACAATTGGTATACATTGTCTAACAGCAGGGACCTCTTTGCGAGAAAGAATCTTCTTCCTGTCCCTTCTGTGCTCTTGCCATACGGGAGGCTTTCCCTTGCCCTTGGTCAATTGGTATTCATTGTCCAACAGCAGGGTCCCTCCCTATACTGGAGTAATGTCGGACGACCACTTTCCTTCGAGAGATTCTACGGTCAGGAGAAATCCTATCGTCCCGCCGGACGCCGAGCGGAGGCCTGGTAAAGGAGTGAGGGCAGATGATCTGTCATCCACCATCACCAGTGATTCTCTGACTATTATTCATAAGAAGTTTCACTTCCCAAATGACGTGGTGGCGGTGGTCCTTAAGAGGTCTGATCGGGCTGGCGCTCCTCCTCCTGGGTACTTAACCATCCGTGAGACCCATTTTCGATCAGGGTTGCGTTTTCCTCTTCCTGCTGAGCTGATCAAGATTATGATGCATTATGGGATGTCTCTATCCTAATTTACGTACAGAGCCATGTCGGTTATGATCGGGTTTATAGCACTTTTTAAAGATTGAGGGGCCGTTCTGACACCTGAGCGTCTTTCCCGGATGGGCCGATTTGCCAGTGACGCACAAGGGCATGTTACTTTCAGATCCAAATGGTTGAGCATACATACCAGAGATCCTGCAAAGAGTTGGGCCAGTGCATTTTTCTTCATGAAAAATGATTGGGGTCTGACACAGAAGTAGGGGAAGTTGAGGGACCTGCCTGTCCCTTTGCATGTTGGAGAGGAAGATATAAAGAAGATTCTCAAGGTCCCTGACATTAAGCATCTTCTATATGAGGTTCGTTATATGAATAGATACATTGAAGAAGAGTTCCTGTTCAGGGTCGGGATGTCAGTCCACGCCAGGAGATCAAATGAAAGGATGCTAAAACTGAATTCCAAGATCCCCGAAGTTCTTGCCGCAGTTCCAAAGGCGGAAACTAAGAGATAGGCGAGAGGTGAAGATCCCCAGGCTTTGATGAAGAAGAAAAAGTTGGAGGGGGTTGCGACGAGCAAGACTGCACCTGTCTCTTCTCCTACTAATATTCATATTCTTGAGGATGTTTTGAGTCATCAGTGCATTGAGTGTCGCAAAGCTAGCGACTTGGTACGCAACCTTCCCCTGATACTTTTTCTTCCATTTTCTTTTAGGATGATTTCTAATTTATTTTTCTTTCTTATCTCAGTTGTCGCGACGTACAGAGCTTGAGGTCGAACTTACTGATGTTTTGAACCATAGGAATGACAAATTTATGAAGGTCAAGTACCTTCACAAGTATGATTTGATGGTCAAAGAGGTGAAGGTGTTGGAGGAAGAATTATGCGGGTGCAGAACTGAGTTGGCAAATATGGTACACTCCGCTTCTCTCCAAAATCATCAAACAGATCGGCTTTAGATCGACCTAATGGAGGCACAGTCGACGATCACCCAGCTCTCGAAAGATCAGAAATCCTATGCAGAGAAGGTAGCAGTGCTTGAAGCTGAGAATAAGAGGTCTCAGACTCTTATTGCTGAGAAGGAGGTCGTTCTGACCAGCCTTGAATCTTCGAGAATTATCAAAAATTTAAAGAAGTCTATATCCTTCAAGATTTTCATCCAGGATCATGTTCAAGATGGCCCGTGATCACATTTATGAAGTAGAGGTAAAGGTTTTAGAGAAGTAGTGCATTGAAGAAGGATTCATTTGAGGCTTCTTGAAGGGGTTCGTTTGGTGCAGCGGAAGGCCGGAGTTGAGGTTGAGGGGCTGACACCTAGCTAGACCTCAAATGACTTTCCCTCATACTCTAATGGCGATGAGATAGAGAGCGAGTTACATAAGGCCTTTGCCTTGGAGGCTGATGATGAGATAGTGGAGATAGAGTAGATCTTTGTCAAATGTGCTACTTTATCTTTCTTTATGAATTTTTTATTTTCATTTGTATTAGGTGTTTGTGTTGATGTGTGATGTCTACTTTGATTTAGTAGTGGATTTTTGATGTATTTATTAGTGAAAATTATTTCAGTTTTTTTATTTCAACTTGAGTGAAAATTTTCTTTATGCTCTTTTAAGGTACTCGACCTATCTGAGGCTTTTAAGAAATGTGCTCCAACTTGTGTGGATGATTTTAGAAGAATCCTTTAAAGATATAAGACCTATCTGAGGTTGTATGTCAGAGCACTACTCGATGACATTAACATGTGTGGAAGAGGTCGAGAGAATCAACCAAAGATGTAGGATCTATCCGAGGTTGTATGTCAGAGCACTGCTCGATGACGTTAACCTGTGTAGAAGAGGTCGAGAGAATCCACCAAGGATATAAGACCTATCCAAGGTTGTATGTCAGAGCACTGCTCGATGACTTTAACCTATGTGGAAGAGGTCGAGAGAATCCACCAAGGATGTAAGACCTATCTGAGGTTATTTGCCAGAATTTTGCAACGGCGTTAACCTGTGTAGAAGAGGTCGAGTTGGATCCCCTTGGGACCGATTACCTTGCGATTGAGATGCAATAAATATTGTGTACTTATCGAATCAAAGGATTTTGGGATTGAAGCTTACAGCTTACATGAATCTATCAACATGATTTTATTTAAAGAAGACAATAATTCATCTCAATAAAGGAATATAGTTTTCCTATATCAAACAAAGACATACTTCCCTAAGATAACTTAGGGCTAAAGAAGTTACAAACACCATAAACAAACAAGAGTCAATTGACGTCCACTACTGAAGATAGAAAACACACAATACTGAAGACATAATATTTAAAACAAGTAGCACTATTGGGCTCTAGTGATAGTACTTACAGAGATTGTCAACATTCCAAATTTGAGAAAATATATTTCCTTTAGCATCATTCACTTTGAAAGTACCAAGCTTCACCATAGCTGATACCAAGTATGGACCCTCCAAGAGGGGGGAGAGTTTATTGTGTTGAGGGCCTTTTCCTGCTGCCTTGATGCTGCGTAGAACAAGATCTCCAATCGATATACGCCATGATTTCATTCTTCGATTATAGTGCCGGGCAACTCTCTGGTCGTAAGCAACAACCTTAAGCATCGTCTCATCTCTTACTTTTGGAAGGAGGTCTAGATTGTGCCTGAGATTTTTGTCGTTGGCGTTGAAGTCAAAAGTTTACACTATAAGACTTGGGACCCCAATGTCGACGGGGATGATAGCCTCTGTGCCAAAGCAGAGGTTATATAGCATTTCTCCTGTTGGAGTCCTTGTCGTAGTACGATATGCCCAAATGACATTTGGAAGCTCGTTAGCCCATTGCCCCCCAACCTTATCCAGCCGTGTCTTCAATCCCTTCAGAATAGTCCAATTAGTGATCTCTGTTTATCTGTTACCCTAAGGATGGGCCACAGCCATGTATACTAGTTGAATGTAGAGATCTTTACAAAATGTGGTGATGACCCTTTCGGTGAACTGTGTTTTGTTATCGGCGATAACATTCGCTGGAATGCCAAAACGACATATTATGTTCTTCCATAGGAACTGTTTTGGATTTGCTTCAGTGATCTTTGCAAGAGGTTCTACTTCTACCCACTTAGTGAAATAGTCCACAGCCAAGATGATGAACTTCCTCTGTCCCGTGGCTATAGGAAAGGGTCCTACTATGTCAATCCCCCATTGGGTGAAAGGCCAGGGACTCTACAATGTTGAGATCTCTATAGCAGGTAGATGGGTGAGGTTGGCATGCAACTGACAACTGGAACATTTTCGCACGAGCTCTAGCGCATCCTACTTCATCGTTGGCTAGTAAAATCCCTATCTTAGGACTTTTTGGGCTAACGCACTTCCACCCAGGAGTTCGTCACAAATGCCTGAAAGTACTTTTCGGAGTGCATAATTTGACTTTGAAGGAGGAAGGCACTTGAGATAGGGTCCCGAGAAAGCTCATTTTTATAATTCTCCTTTAACAATAGTAAAGTTAGCTGCCTGCCTTCGAAGTCGTGCTGCTACCGTCGGGTCTTCAGAAAGAACACCTTCTTATGAGAAAGCTAAAATGGGATCGATCCAGGATGTCTCCCTTGACTCGTTTATCGATTGTATCGTCCATGGGCCTAGAATACTTGGGAAGTGAATTTCTTCGATATACTTCCTTTTGAAAGTATCACCAGTTCTGGAGGTACCTAGTTTGGAGAGGGCGTCTGCTCGTGCATTTTCCTCCCGTAGAATATGGATGATCTCATATTTGTTTATACTGGCTAAGAGCATTTTTACTACATCGCAATCTAAGGCCAATTAAGGGTTGTGGATGTCAAACTCTCCCTCCACCTATGAGGATATTAATTACGAGTCAATGTAGATCACCAAATTTTGCACTTCACAGTCGATTGCCAGTCTCAATATGGCAACAAGAGATTCGTATTTTGCTACATTGTTCTTTGCAGGAAACTTGAATTGGAGTCCATATTCAAGAATAACTTGCCGTAGAAAGATTAGCAGAACTCCTGCCCCGACGCCAGAAACTCTAGAGTCTCCATCAACATATAACTTCCAGCCCGAAGGAGAGCGAGAAACACTCCGTTGATCGTCAGATATTGAGATGGTGCATTCTACCACAAAATATGTAAGTGCTTGAGATTTGATATCAGATCTAAGAAGATAGTGAGTGTCGAATTCTCCAGTTTTACAAACCACTTGATGAGTCTATCAGAGGCTTCTGGCTTTTACAGAATGCTTCTTAGCGGAAAATTCGTGTAGACTCCGATTGTATATGCTTGAAAATAAGGGCATAGTTTTTTGGCTGAGTATACTAACGCCAAAGCTGTCTTATCTGTTGGAGGATAACGTTCTTCTGTTTCGGATAAGATCTTATTGACATAATAGATAGGACGTTGTATAGTGTTCTCCTCTCAGACAAAGACTAAACATATTACCTAGGTGGAAATAGCAAAGTACAGATATAATCTTTCTCCCGGAACTAGTTTTGAGAGTAGAAGAGGTGTGGCTAAATAGGTTCAGAGCTGTTCGAAGGCCTCCTAGCATTCATCAGTCCATTGAAATCCTGACCTAGGAGCACCTCTAAGGATTTTGAAGAATGGTAGATATCTATCTCCTGAGCGAGCTAAGAAGCGAGAGAGTGCTGCAATCCTTCCATTTAATCTCTGGACATCTTTGATGTTTCTAGGAGGCACCATATCCCTTAGAGCCTGGATCTTCTCAGGATTGGCCTCAATCCCTCGGTGGATAACCTTAAAACCCAAAAAATTTCCTGAGGCTACTCCAAATTCATATTTGGAGGGGTTGAGGTGCATGTTGTAAGATCGAAGGAGACAGAAATATTGCTCCAAATCAGAAATATGCTGAGATTTTTCAAGACTTTTTACCAGCATATCGTCTACATAGACCTACATTGTATGCCCTATAAGGTCTTTGAACACCTTATTCATGAGGCGCTGATATGTGGCTCCTACATTCTTCAATCCAAAAGGTATAACCTGGTAGCAGTACAGTCCTCTGTCTGTTTGAAAATCATTTGCCTCCTCATCTACAGGATTTATTCTTATTTGATTGTAGCCTGAGTAGGCATCTATGAAGCTAAGAATTTGATGTCCGGACGTGGCATCGATAAGTTGATCAATACGGGGGAGCGGAAAGAAGTCTTTCGGACATGCCTTATTGAGGTCTATGTAATCAATACACATCCTCCAAGCTCCATTAGTCTTCTTTACCATCACCACATTCACCAATCATGTGGGATAGTGTACTTCTCTTATAAATCCAGCCTCTAAGAGCTTGTCGACTTCTTTCTCTATGGCTTGTTGGCATTCTGGTGCAAAATTTCACTTTTTCTGAACAACTGGATTGTACGTTAGGTTTGCATTGAGGGAGTGTACAATCACTTCAGGACTGATTTCGGGCTTGTCTACTGGACTCCAGGAAAAGATATCTTGATTTCTTCGTAAAAACTCTACGTATTCTATTTTTTCTTTCTCTAAGATTAATGATCCGATCTGTATTGTCCTTGAAGGATGTTCATCGGATAGGGAGATACAAGCAAGACCTTCGATAGGGGAGGCCTTCTGAGGAATGTGCTCGCTTCGTAGATCAAAGTCTTCCATGCTTAAGGTAATTGATGGGCATGATTGAACCTGTAGAACATAGCAGGATTGTGCCTCTTGTTGATCTCCTCGTATTACTCCAGTTCCTGATGGGGTGAGAAATTTAAGTTTGAAATATGGGATCGAAGCAAGGATCCCGAAGATTGACTGCAATGGCCTTCTAAAGATAGCATTGTATGCTGCCTCTGACTTCATGACAATAAACTGGATGGAGTGTGTGGCTTGTCGGGGGAATTCTCCCAACATAAAAGGAAGGTTTATCATACCTTCTACTCGTACAGGCCGATTATCAAATCCATATAGTGGACCTGCAGTGGGTTGGACCTTTTCTCGAGCGAGGCCCATGCTGAGAAATATGGAGTAGAATAGAACATCTATGGAGCTCCCATTGTAGTTCAAGATCCTTTTGACTTTATAGCACAGGTCAACGATCCCTATACTTATTACGAGTGAGTCTTGATGAGGGGTCTTTATTCCCTCTAAATCAGAATCATCGAAGGCAATGGAATGATCGGCACGAGACTTCTTTGGCATTGGTTCTTCGCTAACCGCAATCAGGACTTGACTCGGCATCATAGGCCCCCGGCAATAGATTGAATTTCACCAACCATTTATCGATTGTTAGTCGACTGTCTTTGTTGTTGGTTCTACCCCCCAGTCGGAGCATCATCATCTCACGCTGAAGGATTCTTGATGAATTATCGAAGATATCCTTGTCGGATCAGTCTTTCAATTTTTTCCTTGAGTTGCCTGCATGCTTCGGTAGTATGCCCACAGCTCCGGTGGAAGTGGCAATATTGCTCCTGGTTTCCGAAGTTGGGCTTCAAAGGATGTGGCCACTTTACGCTCTCCTGGTCTTAGATGGACATCAAAACATTTGCTTGGGATACGTTAAGTGATGTGTACTCCTTCTCTTGGCGAGGCTCTCATCGTGGCTGTGAGGGATGAGGGTAGACCTGTCAATATTGGGCCCGACCCGAAAACCCGACCCGAACCCGACGTTCCGTTCCGAGGCGGCTAGGCTAGGCGGCGGGCGGCCCAGGACAGTTCGGCGTCGCCGGCGTCCGCAGATCTGCGTCGGCGTCCAAAGGCAATGTTGCGTCCGCGGGTCGGGTCGGGTTGACCCGACCCCGAAGCGGGTCGGGTTTGGGTCCAAAAAATTGACCCGTTTGCAAAATCGGGTCTGGTCAACCCGAACCCGAATAATACCGGATCAATTTCGGGTTCGGGTCAACCCGACCCGTAACCTGAAATTGACAGGTCTAGCCGAGAGGGAAGATTATAGTTCCCCTGCTTCTTCCGTTGTGAGGATGGATTCTCCATTCTTGGTGCACTTTTTCGCTTCCCGGATATTTGTTCAAACTGCTTCCTATGAGCGTTAATGGCTTCGTCGACAAAGATTTGAGCTTTTACACGATGGATCAGGTCTGCATATGAATGGGCTGTATCTCTCATGAGTACTGAGTAGAAGGGGCCAGGATGAAGCCCTCTGAGGAATATGCCTCTAAGTATTCAGGTTCAACTCCTAGAATTTGTCGGGCCTCAGTAAAAAATCTTTGAAAGTACTCCTTCAGGGACTCATTTTCATTATGCCGAATTCCTGAGAGGTTGGAAGAGTCTTTGACCATCCTTCGATTGGCAATAAATTGTTTGACAAATACTTTGTTTAATTTGATGAACATCTAATATGGATCCGGCGAGGTGTGAATAAAATCATGTTCGAGCTTTCGCTTTGAGGGTAGCTAGGAAGACTTGGCATAAGAGCGCATCAGAGGCTTGTTGGATGTGCATTATGGTCATATAGTGATCGATATGTTGGTACGGGTCAGACATCCCATCATATGAATCTATGTTTGGTAGTTTGAACCTTTCCGGAATAGAGTGTTGAAGGATGGCTTTGGTCAGCGGAGGTGACTCATTAAAATCTCTTTGACGAAGAGATTGTTATATATCTCCAACAGGGAACTCCTCTCAAACTAGTCTTCGTAATTCATGCCATAGGGTATTACGGGGGAGTTCGGTAATGTGCCGTCCAGTTAAGTCCTCGGGGACATCCTAAGGAATACGATGCTGGCGGCCTATTTGCGAAGGATGTGTAGAGCTTGCTGTGTCTGCAAGCTCGTTCTCTTGATGTGTTAGAGGGCACATCCTTGGCAGAGGAATAGGAACTTCGACTTGAAAAACATCTTCGAACTCAGGTGGGTCTCGAGGGAGAAGAACATTTTCTTGGGGTGCTAGTTCTGGTCCTCGAGTCTCTCACAAGAGTTGGAGAATTTTATTTTGCGAGTCCTCCATCTTTCTGATACGATCTTCCAGGGATGGTCCTAAAGTCCCTTCTACGGCAGGGTTTCGACCGCTGGGACGAAAAGAGGCAGATGCCTAGCATCCTTGATTCAGGGAATGATTTCAAGATAGATGTGAGTTGGAGCGGGAGGCTCCTAGGATGCGATTACTACGCCTGTTAACCATGGCGGTGATGCTTTAGGATAGTGAGATTAGCTGATTCCCACATACGATGCAAAAATGTTGCAGGCTAGAATATACGCGTCGATAGAGTTTTAATCGTTCGTCTTAGCGTTATACAGATATCCAGCTCACACTTGAAAGGTGAAAAACCACGGGGCCTAGCCTAGTTGAAAAGATTTTACTAGAACTTGAGTTGGTTACAATGGGCTGACTCACCTTTGAGGGCAATCAGATTACAAGTAACAATTGCACAATAGAAGTTTGGGTGTCATGTAATGGTGTGGCAGGTCTTCGGGCCTTAGATGATGATCTGGCAGAACTCCAGACTTTTGGTGAAGGTCTAGTAAAGCATAGGATGTTCGACGAAGGCGAGGGTCTCAGGTGGTGGTCCGGCGAAGCACAGGACGTCAGGTGGTGGTTCGGTGGAGCCCAAGGCGTCAGGTGATGGTCCGATTGAGCAACGGTGTTAGGCAGTGGTCCGATGGAGCACAGGGCATCAGGTGGTGGTACGACGGGACAACGGCATTAGGCGGTGGTCCGGTGGAGCACAGGGCGTCAGGTGATGGTCCGATGGAGCAACGGTGTTAGGCAGTGGTCCGATGGAGCACAGGGCGTCAGGTGGTGGTCCGGCGGGACGACGGCGTTAGGCGGTGGTCTGGTGGAGCACAGGGCGTCAGGTGGTGGTCCGGCAAAGCACATGGCGTCAGGTGGTGGTCCGGCGGACGTCCGGCATTGGTGGAGCAATGGTGGTTCGTCGGAACTCCGGCAGTGGTCCGGCGAAACTCCGACAGTGGTCGAGGAGGCTAGGAAGCAAGAGCGATCTTCGATCTCTCTCTTTTTTTCTTAGGCTCAGGGGTGTTCTTTCAAAGGAGAGGGAGCTCTATTTATAGATTTTGGGAATGACATGGCCTGTAATTAGGTGGAGGATCAAGGGTTAGTTGGAAGTGGTTGGATGGATGGCCGATCTTGAATCCCTTGATTATGAACCGTTCGATGGATGTTTGAATTTTGTAGTGATGTCGGAATTCAGTGATCTTGGGCTCGTTGGATTCATCACGTCGAGCCGCTCAATTCAACTATAAGTTTGTTATGTTTGGAAGCTGTTTGGTAATCCAAATCGTGGTTTGAACCTTCCAACAGTGCTTCGGGTCCTTGGTTTGGACCCATTTGGACTTGGATTGGGTCGAATTTGGTGTCGTTGGGTTCGTACTTCCGAGACGCTCAGTTCGACTGTAAGTTTGCTGAAATTGGAGTTCAGATGCTCATGATTTTAATTTCGGGAGTTTCCAACTTGATTTTGCTTTGAGATTTGTGCCCGATCAAGATAATTTTCGGATGATGTATCAATTTTCAAAAGTAATTTTTAGTACAAAAATTTTTAATTAATATCTGAATTAGTTTAAAGAAGTTCTGAGCTTATAACAAAATTACCATATTGCAGTCCTATCCTAAAATGCAATGAAATATATATATATATATATATATATAATTTTTTTTTATTAAAATTCATGGAGGGGCCTACATGTTAACAGAAAAAGCGGTTACAAGGACCCTAAGCTCTCTAATGCTCAAACGAGCTACAAAAAAAGTTATATATATAGGATCAAAACTTGGTCACATCGATATCATTTTAGTTTGAGTAAGGGCTAGATGAGTTCGTCATATATCATATTTAGGTTTCATATGGGATGGATTTAGATTTTTGTAGAGGTGCTCGTAAAACTACTATGGAAAAAGTAATTTTTTGAAAGCTATTGTAAAAAAGCAGTTTCTCAGTACAATTATAAAAAAAAAATGAAAAAGTAATGATCAAGCGGAAACAATATTACATATTAATTCGGATTGGAGGCTATTGTTGTAGGAGTTTGTGTGATATACTCTCTGTGATTGGGTGAGTTAGAGTTATTCAGGAACTTTTTACGTTCTTATTAATTTAGTGCAGTCTGAACCGAACTAAATATGCTTCATTTGATAAACATTGTCTTTGCATACTAACATATGGAGAGTAGCATAGTTCCTAACGTCATCATTTTTTATCAATATTTAATGTAGGTGTTTGTGTTGTATATTCTCCATGATTGAGAGCCAGATTGTTTCATACTTCTTTACAGTAGCTGTAACAAAATAGATTGTACTTCGATTAGTTCTGATATGGCATCACAAAATTAGCTTTATCGGGCACGAATCTTGATGCAAAAGCTAGTTGGAAATTTCAAAAATTAAAATCAAAAGCACCCAAACTCCGATTTCAGCAAGCTTATAGTCAAACTGAGCATCTCGGAAATACGAACCCAACGACACCAATTTCAACCCAATCCGAGCCCAAATGAGTCAGAATCAAGGACCCAAAGCGCTGTTGGAAGGTTCAAACCACAATTTTAGTTACCAAACGGTCTCCGATTTTAATGAGATTATACTCGAATCGAGCGACTTAACGAGACAAATACAATGAGCCTAAGATAGCCGAATTCCGACATCATTAAGGCCTCCAAATATCCAACAAACGGTGCACGATCAAAGGGTTCAATATTTACGAGCCACGCAACTCCAAAAAACTATAAATAGAGCCCTCATTCTTCACAAATGGGGACTCAAGTGAAGAGAGAGAAGAAGAAGAGAAGAAGGAAGAAAAGGAAGAAGCTCCTCCTCAACCACCGCCGGAGCTCTTCTGGATTTTTGGGAACTCTGCCGGATTTTTGGGAAATGTCGGGAATTTCAGAACTTTGTAACTTTCTGAGAAGTTGATTGTAAACTGATCGTCTTGATTTGTAAGATGGATCAACCTTTGTACGTCAAACAAATACTAGTAGAACTTTACAACTAGGCGAGGCCCCGTGGTTTTTTCCCTCTTTTGGGTTTTCCACGTAAAAACCTTGGTGTTCATTTCTCTTTTCTGTTTGTGTGTTGAATACTCGTACAACGCTCGGACGCTAATTTACAAACTCTACCGCCGCGTATATTTTAGCACGCAACAGTTTGGCGCCGTTTGTGGGAAACACTATCCCATAACTTCAAGTATTGTTACAATAGTCAACAGGCATAGCAGTTGCATCATTGGAGCTTCTCGCTCCAACTCCAATTAATCTAGAAATATGTCTACAAATCACAGACGCCCGATGTCTGCCTCTTTTCATTCTTGGGGGCAGAATGCTACGGGAGAATGTTGCAAATCTATTTTCATGACTTATGTTTTGATGATTGACAAACACTTTTGACTCTCTTGGACTGCCTATTACTTCTAACTTTTCAGGAATCAAAGATCGGACGAAAAAACGAAGCCAGTTCAATATTGCGTAGGTTTAGGAATGAGTCAGTCTGTATTTTACTTTTTTTCTCTTCTTGAGTCAGTTTTTAATGTCAAAGAGACTGATACTAAGTAACCCTACACACACACACTTGAGAGTCTTAGAATCTCTATTTTTGCTCACATCGACCTGGACGATGCTTTGATCGTCCTGGACGATCGAGTTTAAAATAGAGACTCTAATCAAGATTCTTAATTAAGGCAGCCATCATTAACAAATCGTCCTGGATGATACGTGTATCGGCCAGGACGATAAGCTCAAAGCAGAAAGAAATTGCCGCCATAAACAATTTAGGTATTCTGTATTTTTAGAAATCGGCCAAGAAGATCTTTCATCGTCTTGGACGATATTCACAATTATGCCTTAATTAATCTGACAAATCAAGGAAGTAATTAAGGATGATTGATACGATCATATCATCCTGGACGATCCCAGGATCAGCCAGGACGATATATTCAAAAACCTTAGTTACTCCTGGATGATCGGGATCAGCCAGCTTGAATTCAAGGCGGTGCTCAGGACGATTTTCCTCTGATTTGAACTGATCGGCCTGTACGATTGTGAGATCGGCCAGGACGATCAAGCCAATTTTCAAATCATCCAGCTTGCATTCGGGGCGGTGCCTTGGCCGATCTCATGGGATTTGTACTGATCGGCCAGGACGATGTCAATATCGTCCTGGACGATATAGTCGGCAACTTGTAATTAATGAGCTCCTTTGAAGCTCTTCTATTTAAGAGCTCTTTTTCAACATTTTTGAACATCTTTGCTGCTGCCTTGACCTGAGAAGACCTTGAGGAAAGAAAGAGAGAGAGAGAGAGAGAGAGAGAGAGAGAGAGAGAGGATCTTGTGAGGGGGAGCTTATGAGGGGATTCACAAGGGTACTTTAAGGATCGCTCTGCTTCTTCTTTGTTTAGAGTTTCTCATCTGTGAAAGGGTTGGTAGATGTAAGGTTTTCAGCAACGGATTGTGGTTCTCTGCCAGCTTCAGGAGGAAGCAAAAGGAGATAGGCTCTCTGTCTTGCCGGGGTGGCAAAAAAGGACGTCTTTGTGAGGGCTTCTCCGCCTAGCTGTGGGGGCTAAAGGAGAGACACGTTTTGTAGTGCAATACTTTGAGGATGCCTCCAAGGAGTGGACGTATGTCAAGTTGACCGAACCACTATAAATTTCTATGTTATTGTTTTATTGCTTCTGCACTTTAATTTCCGCACTTATTTTTCTTGTGGTGTGATTTGATTTGTGATATTGCTTTTGTTGAAAAGAATTTTTTAAAATACCAATTCACCCCCCCCCCTCTTGGTTAGCTTGGGACTAAGTTCATAGGGATTAACATCCCTAACAAACTTTCAAGTGGTATCAGAGCGGGATTCATAAATACTGAGTTTGAAAACTTTTTGAATTTGATCCATGACTAACTTTGAGAATAGAAATACTACTGAAGGTTATTCAATTACACGACCCCCACTGTTTGACAATTTACCTTTTGATTTTTGAAAAACCCACATGTCTACTTTTTTACAATCAACGGACTATCGCATGTGGATGTTTATCAAAGAAGGTTATTCTCCACCTTCTCGTTAAATTAATGGTGTTAAAA